>NC_056749.1:273150279-273352779 GCF_019279795.1 Protopterus annectens
CCCTTGAGAATAGGTTTGAGAGGGACTGATTCATTCAGCCCTCTTCCCCTATGTGCAGCCAGGCGTATTATCCAACACGTCTCTGCCTGTTCCGTAGAGTTTGTTATGTCACCTCCCCTTAAATTCAATGACTGCACATGCAATACTTGAAATGTAAAAGAGTGACTACTTCCTTCAGACAATATATGTTTTGATATGGCACTACTGATTTCACCCCTTGCTAAACAGTATTGATGGTCCCGGATCCTCTCTCTAAGAGACCTGTTGGTCTTTCCTACATAAAACTTGAAACAAGTCTGACAGCAGGCAACGTATACAACATTGCGTGTTGTACAGGTGGCATGGCATCTAATTTCCCACAGTCTACCATCGTTGGAATTTCTAAAGTATTTAGATTCATCAATAAATTGACATTGTGGGCATGTGCCACATCGAACTGTGCCAAATTCTATGTTTCTAGTACTGTTTGGGGTATCTAACAGATTAGGAAAGCATAACTCCTGTTTTATTGTTTTAAGGTTTCTGAAAGAATAATTAGGACAATTACCTACTATATCCTTAATTCTGTCATCTACTAAAAGTATATTCCAATTATCAGACACGGCTTGTTGTAATAATTGTGTATGTCGGGCATAGGGAATAACCAAAGGTAACTTCATAGGCAACTTCTCATTCTGTTGTTTGACATAATTTAATGAAAAGTATGGTTTGCCCTTCATGTTTCTATGCTTCTGTGACAATGAACACAAAGTATTAACTTCATCAAACTGATAACCCCTAGTTATAAAATTATCCTTTAGCCTGTCAAGCTCTTGTCTGTATATGGAATCTTCTGAGCATAATCTTGATATCCTTATACTCTGGCCAGTTACAATGTTACTAAATGTATTTTGCGGATGCATGCTCTCTCTATGTAGAAAACTAGGTCTATAGCATGACTTCCTATATATTTTGGTACAAAATTGGCCATTATGGCGATAAACATTCACATCTAAGTAGTCAATAGATTCTTTGGAGCAAGTCATGGTAAACTTTAGATAACCTTCCATAGCATTCACAGTGGACACAAATTCCTGAAAATCTTTCATATTTCCTTTCCATAGGAGAAAAAGGTCATCCACGAATCGCCTATAAAAGATGACTCATGGACGATTTAAAATAACCTTCTTCTCCCATGCAACCATGACCAAATTAGCATATGAGTTGGCGCAGCTTGTTCCCATAGCTACGCCACACGTTTGCTTATAACACTTGTCCTGAAAAATGAAGATGTTATTATCTAAGATAGTTTCCAATAAGAGACCTAAGAAATCTACTTCAGATGCATTAAATGTTCCCATCAACAAATCTCTAGTGGCTCGTATTCCATCTTCATTCGGAATACAAGTAAATAGTGACACGACATCCATAGTTACTAAAATAATGTCTTCTATGTCATTATAAATATTGATGGCATCACGCAAATCAATTAGAAACTGTCTAGTGTCTACTAAGATGTAATCATAACGGTTCAGTATACATTTTAATTTAGAATCAAGATAGATGGACATTGGCTCTGTGAGCCAACCTGAACCAGCCACAGTTGGCCTAAATGGTGGTAGCTTATCATCTTTGTGGATCTTAGGAAGACCATTAATCCGAGGTACTACAGGAAAATCTACTTTTAAATAATTAAATAATTCAGATGTAATAAGATTAAGAGTCCTACATTCAGCAAGCATATTATATATACTCAATGTAATCTCATTAATATTTGCAAAAGACATTAATGTATAAGCATCAGATTGCAACATTGTCAGCATTGATTCTATATAAAAAGATTGATCCATTACAGTTACTAGCCAACCTTTATCTGCAGGTCGTACTATTATTTGATCATTGTGTCTAAGATCATTAAGTGCTCTACGTTCATCTAAAGAGAGATTGTTAAATGCCTTAGAACTAAAGTTATTAAATTTGGTATATAAATCATCTTCCACTGCTTTTAAAAATACCTCTAAATTTGGCTGTAAATGAGGGTTGAACATACTCTTTCTCCTGAACAGTTCAGGATTCATACTAATGTCAGGAAACAGAAGTTTCAAACCAATATTGCGTACAAAAAGCCTCACAGCCAATATACCATCGCTAATATCCATATCTGTGCTTGGCACAAAGTTAATGCCTTTATTTAGCACAGAGATTTCATGACAAGTTAAGTTATGCTGAGATATATTCCAGACTAATGACCTTGAGGCCAAGCTTTCTTGTGTTGGTATATCTGGTTCTCTTTCAACGGATCTTTTCGCTTGGCTCCTCTCTGAAAATCCTGCTCCAATGAACGTTTCCTAGCCGTTCGAATGGGGAGAGGGACAGTGGGAAGAAGTTCATCATCAACCTTATTAGGATGTAGCTTGTCCAGCTGTATCCTACGATGAACAATCTCTGTGCTAAATAAAGGCATTAACTTTGTGCCAAGCACAGATATGGATATTAGCGATGGTATATTGGCTGTGAGGCTTTTTGTACGCAATATTGGTTTGAAACTTCTGTTTCCTGACATTAGTATGAATCCTGAACTGTTCAGGAGAAAGAGTATGTTCAACCCTCATTTACAGCCTAATTTAGAGGTATTTTTAAAAGCAGTGGAAGATGATTTATATACCGAATTTAATAACTTTAGTTCTAAGGCATTTAACAATCTCTCTTTAGATGAACGTAGAGCACTTAATGATCTTAGACACAATGATCAAATAATAGTACGACCTGCAGATAAAGGTTGGCTAGTAACTGTAATGGATCGATCTTTTTATATAGAATCAATGCTGACAATGTTGCAATCTGATGCTTATACATTAATGTCTTTTGCAAATATTAATGAGATTACATCGAGTATATATAATATGCTTGCTGAATGTAAGACTCTTAATCTTATTACATCTGAATTATTTAATTATTTAAAAGTAGATTTTCCTGTAGTACCTTGGATTAATGGTCTTCCTAAGATCCACAAAGATGATAAGCTACCACCATTTAGGCCAATTGTGGCTGGTTCAGGTTGGCTCACAGAGCCGATGTCCATCTATCTTGATTCTAAATTGAAATGTATACTGAACCGTTATGATTACATCTTAGTAGACACTAGACAGTTTCTAATTGATTTGCGTGATGCCATCAATATTTATAATGACATAGAAGACATTATTTTAGTAACTATGGATGTCGTGTCACTATTTACTTGTATTCCGAATGAAGATGGAATACGAGCCACTAGAGATTTGTTGATGGGAACATTTAATGCATCTGAAGTAGATTTCTTAGGTCTCTTATTGGAAACTATCTTAGATAATAACATCTTCATTTTTCAGGACAAGTGTTATAAGCAAACGTGTGGCGTAGCTATGGGAACAAGCTGCGCCAACTCATATGCTAATTTGGTCATGGTTGCATGGGAGAAGAAGGTTATTTTAAATCATCCACGAGTCATCTTTTATAGGCGATTCGTGGATGACCTTTTTCTCCTATGGAAAGGAAATATGAAAGATTTGCAGGAATTTGTGTCCACTGTGAATGCTATGGAAGGTTATCTAAAGTTTACCATGACTTGCTCCAAAGAATCTATTGACTACTTAGATGTGAATGTTTATCGCCATAATGGCCAATTTTGTACCAAAATACATAGGAAGTCATGCTATAGACCTAGTTTTCTGCATAGAGAGAGCATGCATCCGCAAAATACATTTAGTAACATTGTAACTGGCCAGAGTATAAGGATATCAAGATTATGTTCAGAAGATTCCATATACTGACAAGAACTTGATAGGCTAAAGGAAAATTTTATAACTAGGGGTTACCAATTTGATGAAGTTAATACTTTGTGTTCATTGTCACAGAAGCATAGAAACACGAAGGGTAAACCATACTTTTCATTAAACTATGTCAAGCAACAGAATGAGAAGTTGCCCATGAAGTTACCTTTGGTTATTCCTTATGCCCGTAATACACAATTAGTACAACAAGCCGTGTCTGATAATTGGAATATACTTTTAGTAGATGACAGAATTAAGGATATAGTAGGTAATTGTCCTAATTATTCTTTCAGAAATCTTAAAACAATAAAACAGGAGTTATGCTTTCCTAATCTGTTAGATACCCCAAACAGTACTAGAAACATAGAATTTGGCACAGTTCGTTGTGGCACGTGTCCACAATGTCAATACATTGATGAATCTAAATACTTTAGAAATTCTAACGATGGTAGATTGTGGGAAATTAGATGCCATGCCACCTGTACAACACGTAATGTTGTATACGTTGCCTGCTGTCAGACTTGTTTTAAGTTTTATGTAGGAAAGACAAATAGGTCTCTTAGAGAGAGAATCCGTGACCATCTATACTGTTTAGCCAGGGGTGAGATCAGTAGTGCTATATCTAAACACATATTGTCTGAAGGTAGCAGTCACTCTTTCACATTTCAAGTATTGCATGTGCAATTATTGAATTTAAGGGGAGGTGACATAACAAACTCCACGGAACAGGCAGAGACGCGTTGGATATTACGCCTGGCTGCACACAGGGGAAGAGGGCTGAATGAATCAGTCCCTCTTAAACCTATTCTCAAGGGGAGACCGCTTTGATCCTACACTATGTTATTATCATTATTAGTATTTTCCATTCACATTATGTCTTACTTTGCATTTTCATGTTGCTATTCAGAATCATAAGTTCTATATTTTTAATTGTTTTGACAGATATATTTTATGATACAGTACCTAAGATGGATACATGTCACATATATTTGTAGTTGTAATCATTGCTTATTTAATAGCATTAATTGATGTGCGCCTTTTATTAACTATTTTAATGTTTTATATTAATGGATGAGGGTTATTAGTAGATATATAGCCTTATTAATGAATACGACTTTAAATCAGACAGAGGATGTAGTATATTTAAATGCTGAAGTTACTTCCGGTTTGTTACAACGTCTGATGAAGCGACAGTGTTCGTGAAAGCGCTTACGAATAAAATTTTCTATTTTTTAAGAGAGCCTTGTTCTTTTGGATTGAAGTACACTGCGATGGACTGAGCTGAAGTGAATTGAATTGCTTGGGAAGTGTATTCCACTTTGTTTAGCCGTTATTTGGAACATTTGGAGTATTTAAACTTTTTTGTACGCTATTTGCTATCTGCAGGAATTATTTCTCTGCAAGCAGCGTTTGAATTTGGAATTTGTTGCAGCTTTACGTTTGGGATTTGTCTCCTCTGCAGTTGGGTTTGTTGATTTTGATATATATATATATATGTATATATGCATGTTGAATTCAAATCTCAAGCTCTTCCCTTTACCCACAATGCCCCGGTCACCCTGCAGAACCTTAGATTTTGTTTGTTGCCTTATCGCAACAGACACGGATCCTTTCTTGCAGTTTGTGTAATTTTCCTTGGAAACTTCTTGTACCCCTTCCTAATTTAGTCTCCTCTTCCTCCCTTACCTTACTTTCGTTTTAGATTTCTGTCATGTGAGAATTATAATTGATTTTTCCTTCTATTCAACCTTGGTAGTTTCTGTACCATTGGGGGTACTTCAGAATGTTTTGCTACCCTTTAGAGGGTAATTCCTTATCCCTGCCATTACTTATAGTTTTCAAAAAAAAATTTTGTGCGCTCCTTTTCTATTTTTGTGATTATGGCTGACAAACCCACTGGGTTTAAGAAGTGCACTTCCTGTGAGGACAAGATCCCTAATTCTAATGCCCACAGGGAGTGTGTTTGTTGTCTGGGTGCTGCCCATTTAAGTAATGAGTGCTCCATATGTGCTGGATTTAAATCTGAGGCCCTTAATGACTGACACATCATACTTGTCCTAAATGGTTTGTAAACATTCTCTTCTTTTTCAGGGGCTCAAAACCCTGCAATAACATCTTAGGCATCTTTAGAGACAAGTGAATCTAGGAACCTGTGTCAAATCCACTCTCCTACGTCAGCTTCTACTTCGGAGCATCCTGCCAAAGTTCAGAAGAAGTCTGATGTGCCACCCTCAGATCCAAAGTTGGAACATCAGATCCAACACTCACAGTCTGTCTCCTATAACCCAGTCGCCACGGTTCTTTCTGGAGTCTCTCTCTCTGCTCAACTCCATTTTCCCTTCCTACAGGAGAGCCAGAGCAGAGTGCCTTTGCTACAGTCCACTTCTGCCTTCATTAGGTCCTCCAGGAGCCTTTCTGAAGCCAAAGTTAACAGGATGATGAGGAAGTTCCTTAGAGCTCAGATTCAAATAGGGGTTATCTCACCTCTGGCTCCTATTGGATCTGTATGCCTCCCTTCTATTTCTCGCACTGTGATTTCTGCTTCTCTGATCTGACTAGCAATTTCACAGCCTTCAGATCCAAGAACCCAAAGAGTGTCTGTATCAGATACGAAGACAGATAGGTTTTCGTCTCCAACTGCATCCCTGACTTGTCAGTTGCCAATTCCCTTAGACCAAGACGAGTCTTGGAGCCAAAGTGTCAGCCCCAGGTCTGGAGGGCTTGATTCAACTCCAGGGTTGTCAGAGCCATCCCTGCCTCAAGGGGCTTTGATGTTGTACTTATCAAGTCTGACTCCCCTTCGAGGCAGGGATCCAGGCAGGATTGGGACATGGTAAAAGGAATTTTGGCACCAGTGCAACCAGCTGTGGCTTCTCCTGATCTTTCTGCCTTTGTGGGGGTGGAGAGGGTCTTCTGTCATCTGACGTGGCTACTCTTTCTTCTTCATATCCTGAAGCCCTGCCACCATCAAGTTTGAGCTCTGATCCTCACAGACCTATCGCACAAGGACAGTCGGCACTATCAGGTGTCCAGACAGTCCGGCTAAAGGACTTCGCCTATCTTTGGACACCACTCCAAACCTTCCCACTGAGGAGGCCCCATGCAAAAGGAGGCACATAGACATCTGTCAGGAGTTAGTCACTGATGACACTAACTTCAGTGAAGGAGAGGTGTCCCCAATGTCTCCACCAGATGATGTCTCCTTTAGAAACATTTTACAAATTCTCAGAGACATGGCTGGTCCTCTGATATCCCTTCCCAGGAGGAGTCAGTGTTCCTGGAAGCTTTTGGATTTGGCCCATACATCGCTTGGGTGACTACCCCTGGCTGAAGAGCTTATAGAACTAGTCTCTCACAGGGAGTGGGAAGGAACTGGATAGTGTAGAAACCATCCCCCATCATTATGATAAGTTCCTTGCCCCTCCTAAGGACAGGCCCTACTGGAGTAAAGGGGTCCCTGTTGATGCCATTGTTGTGGCAGCAGCCCTGAAGAAAGAGCTAGCTGAGCAGAACTCCTCTGCCCATTCCCCCTAACAGAGTCCAGGGCATTGTCAGATTTGGGAAGTGCATTTATACCTCAGCAAACTTTGCCTTATGGTCACTTAACTACTTGGCAGATTTCACTAGGGTGCAAAAGGATTTGAGTAAAGAGCTTTTCAAATTGCTTTGAGTCCATATCTGCGGAGGACTACAAGAAACATTCTTCTCAGCTGGCCACTCTTCTATCCATCTCTAATGTTTCCATGAGGTTAATTTCCTTTGCAGCTGAGGACACCTCATGAGCGGCAGGTTCAGCATAGCCCATTGAAAGACTTGCATGTATGCACTTGTGCGACTTTCTAGAGCCCTTCACGTCTTGTTTAATCAATGCTTCTCTTGATAGATTGTTTTTTTTTTTTTTGGCCCACTGTCAAGGAAACACTTTCCAGGAGTGAACATGACAGAAAGACCTTGTCTGCTTTAGGGATCCATTTCTCTATCCCTCAGATATCCTTTCCCAGGAATCAGTGAGGAGGTATGAAAATGTGCTTCTGTAAATCCCAGGGTCCTTTACAAAACTCACGAGGGGATATCTCCCTGAGGGGCAGAGAGGGGAGTTGTAATGGAAGACACCATCCTCGTGGTAGAGGAGGCCCACAAAATCAAGGTTTCTGAGAGGCCTTCTCAGATAAACTGTTTCTGCATTCCTGAAAGGTTGCCCAGCTGCTCAGCTGCCTCTGGAGGCAGTCAGGGGGCACTTGTCTTTGCACCCAGATGCCTGAGCATCAATCACAAAAGATACTTGTGTGTGGAAGATCATATCCAGAGGTTACTTTATACCATTTTCACAAATTCCCCCGAACAAAAGGAAGAGGATCTCGTATGTACCACCCTGTCAGAGGGAGACAGCAGCTCTAGAAATTCAAAAGCTTCCTAGACAAAAGAGTCAGCAACAGAGGATTTGGAACCTACTCGAGATTCTTTTTAGTGCCAAAGAAAACAAGGGACCCGAGAGCAATTATGGACCCCTCAGCAAACTGAATCAGTTTGCAAAGGAGTCATATTTCAGAATGGTCACAGTTTAGTCCAGTCTGCTGTTCTGCACAGTGATAATTGGATGTGCTCCATCTATCTTCAGGACGTGTACGATCACATTAAGATGAACAGATGATCTCAAAGCTTTTTGCACTTTCGGCTGGGGGCCAGTAACTATCAGTTTAGAGCCCTGACCTTTGTTCTTACCACAGCCCCCAGGGTGTTTACTAAATGTATGGTAGTGGTAGCAACTCACTTGAGACTGCTAGGATTCAGAGTGTTTCAATACCTAGACAACTGGCTCCTCACCCCCCCCCCAAACTAGGCATCTCCTAGAGAAATCCAGCGACTACTTGCTCCAGTTATGTCATTCCCTAGGCATCTCAATCAACCTTTGCAAGTCACATTTTCAACCTGTTCAGAACTGGTGTTCATAGGTGCTCACTTATAGACAGTCAGATGGTCTCCCTCCCACTGAACAGAGTACAGACCATCAGGTTCCAAGTGGAACAAGTTATCTCACACCCTTCACCACCAGCCTGTGGTTCTTCAGACTTTAGGGTCAATGGCAGCAGCGATAACCTTGGGTCCTATGGCCCATTGCAAATTCTTCAGTGGACTCTAGCTGTTCAGTGGTCAAATTTTCACCATCCCTTATATTCACCAGTCAAGCTCACTCAAGTATACAAAGACAATCTGTGTTGGTCTATTCAGTCAGACAAAGTTTTCACAGACGCCATTTTGTTCTTCCACCTTCAGTAGGCACAGTTACCATGGATGCCTCCCAACTGGGGTGAGGAGGTGAATTTCTTTTTAACAGTCCAAGGCAGTTGTCCCCAAAAGAGACCACTTCACACATCAGTGTCCTAGGGATGAGAGTGGTGGTCCAGCATTGCTGGTCTTTCAGGAAACACTTCCTCTTGGGACAGCTGCGATTTAAACCGACATGTCTGTGGTTTGGTAAATCAACAATCAGAATGAAGCCATTCTTATGCTCTTTGTCGAGAGGCAAGGAGTGTGTGGCAGTTGGCGATCTCCTCCAACTGCTTTCTTATGGCAATGCACATACGAGGGACAAACTCAGCAGGTTCATTTTGATGCCTCACAAGTGGTCTCTCAATCAGATAGCGGAGAGGATTTTTCGTCGATGGGGTCAACCTTGCTATGATCTGCTTCTCTCTCCACAAGTGCAGCAAGTTCTTTGCCCTGATCACCCCCTCCAGTGGAATCACCGAGAGATGCTGTAATCCATCTTTGACCCCTCAATCTCCTTTACATTTAACCCCCAATATCTCTAATTCCCAAATTCTTACAGAAGGCACTTTGGTTGAAGAGCATGGTTATCCTTATTGCCCCCTTTTGGCCTCATCAAGTGTGGTTCCCTTTCCTGTGGTCTCACCTTTACTATCCACCCTGGATATTGGACCCCAGTCCAGACCTTCTGTCTCATCCTATGGGGATTGATCACCCAAATATTACAAGGTTAAAGTTTGACTGCATGGTTTCTCCAGTTGCAGTGATGGTTAGACAGCTTGGGCTTTCCTCCCCAGTCTGACAGATATTACTGTCATCTCAGAAGACCTACCAGGAAAATCTACAAATGTTAATGGAAGATATTCTCTGTCTGGGCTCTACAGGTGGAATTAGACCCCATTCACTGCCATTCACTACTTTAACATCTGATCTGATGTTGCCAATCTTCATCTATTCTTGACTTAGTTACTGTTCTGATCCTCTGAACTGATCCGGCTGATATGTAGCTTGCGTCAGCCAAAAAAATCTCTTGAGCTGCAAGTTTAACCACAGTGCCCCTCTCCACATTGCCTCAGATCTTGTTTGCTGCTCTTACAACAAGATGCGTCAGCCGACTCCTCTCTCACAGCTTAGTAAAAATTTTATATTTACCATTTTCTATAAGTAATTTCTGAAAACTTTACTCTCCACTTTAAAAAACTCTTGGGTCTACCCTTAGTGAGTGTGTTGTTTTCCTTACAGTTGGTATTTTTCCCCCCTACCATCATTGGTAGTTTTCCCTTTCACTTCTCTGTTTTTACTGTTGGTAAGCTTTCTACCATTGTTGGTAGAGTTTCCTATTAAGGTGTGACAGTTTCTTTTTTTTCACCTAATTCATTCATTCTTTCTTTCCTTCTCTGCCTTTCTGACCATTTTATTCAGGACTATGGCTGAAAAGTTTAAAAGCACCACTATGGTCTTTAAACATTGTACAGAATGTGACGGGAAAATGTTTAACTCTGATAATCATGACACTTGTGTTTATTGTTTAGGTGTGCCCCACCTGAGTATTGACTGCTCCATCTGCCAGGGTTTCAGTAATAGAACTCTTGCAGAGAGGTAAAACAAACTCATTCTCAAAGGGCTCCTTAAAGTCTCTTTCAAGGAAGGAAAGGCCAATGAGTTTCCTCCTCTGGATCAAAATCCTCCCATTCGGTACTGACGTCCCCCTCAGCGCCAGTTGTTAAGAAACACAAACATGCATCTGAAGGTTCCTGTACAGAAGTGAAAGCTAAAGTTCTGAAGCTTTCAGAATGGTCTGAATCTTCAGCACCAGAAATCATTACTGGTGCCTTCGACACCAGCCACAACACTCATTCAACCTTTGACTACCACTGTTCCTACTATGACTTTGGCTGTGACAATGGTGCCAGCTGTCACTACTGCCATGCTGGCACCGATTTCCCCACAGTACAGCAGACGGTGCTGAAGTCAGTTGTAGCTGCTCAACTCAGGTCTACTTATTCTCCTTGCTTGGACCCATTCCTTGGACAACTTTCTAGCCCTTTCCTAGAGAGACCTGACTGTCTTTATGGGTTGTCTGGTCACTCCACCAGACATCTATCTAAAGTTGATATTGTTAAGTTGGTGAATCAGATCCTGGACAGCCAGGGATCTCCCCTCAATTTCTCATCCCCCTCTCCCCTCTGGTGCAGGGGGTTTTTCACCTTTGACCCTTCCTTATTTTCCACCTCTGACCTCTACACAGGCTTTAGAGCTCTTGACTCCAACTTCTCAGGTTCGGATGACTTTGGTGCTGATAACCTTTTTGTCTTCGCCAAATCTGGCTGTGGCTCCCTTGGTGCCTTCGGCACCATCGGGTCCACAGAACTGACTCTTCATCATTGGGCCTGGGAGGTTTGAGCTGGCCCTGAGTTTTTCTATGGAGCCGGCCATACCTCTTCTGGCTACACTGGCAGAGGACCCATTTTCGGTTCCAGTCTGTCAGGTGGATCTCTCTGGGTGAGGTGTAACCCCGGTTCAGAGTTTGTCTTGAGTCCGGGCTCTCGCCCCTTCTCAGGGAGGCCTGCCTTTCAGGCCATGGAAAGATCTTTGGTCACTGCCTCATCTCAGGTGGCTCCTGTGTTATCGGAGTCTTCCCCTGTGACCCCAGGTTTTCGATTCTGCTGCCAACCTTCACCCCTGGACAGCGACCCCCAAGGTCACAAGACTTGCCTGCTAAAGGCGTACCATCTTACGCGTCCTCAGATGTTCCTACTGAAGACCCTTCTCAGAAGGGATTGTGCAAGAAGAAACACCATGATTCCCCTGAAGAATCTGTCACAGAGGACACGGATTTCGATGAAGGGGAGAGTTCCCCTCAGTCATCCCTGGAAGAAGTCTCTTTCAGAGAGTTTCTTGAGATTCTAAAACAGAGGGGTGATTGGAAGCCCAAAGACCCTTCATCTGAGGAATCCATGTACTTGCAGGCCTTTGGTGCTCGGCCTTCTACCTTCTGGGTGACCATGCCTACTGACAACCTAATTAAGCTGATCGCTCAGCGGGCTTGGAAGGCTCCTGACTCTGTAGAACCAGTCCCCCTGAGACCTGACAAGATTTTTTCTGCATCTGAAGACCATCCACATAGGATGAAAGGCTTAGTAGCTGATTCCATGGTGGTAGCGGCTGCTACTAAGAAAGAACTAGCCAAGGAAAGTTCTACTGTACATCCCCCTAACCGGGAGTCTATGGTGATGGACAAATTTGGGAAGTGGGTCTATGCATCATCGACCTTCTCCATCAGGTCCTTGAATTTGTTGGCACTCTTTATTAGACTTCAAAGGGATCTGGTCAAGGAGCTTTTAGATACCCTGGCAGGAGCAATGACTGATGGGGGGGGGTCCAAGAAAGCATGGCCTTTCAGTTAGCCACCTTGGAGTCTATTTCGAATTTGTCCATGAGGCTCATAGCGCATGCAGCTGAAGGGGTGACCAGGTCAGCAGGTTCAGGCGTTGCTATTCGATGACATGCTTGGATGCACCTGAGTGAGTTTCCGGAACCATTAAAGTCTTCCTTCGTCAATCCTCCCTTTGACAGATCCTCTTTGTTTGGACCCAGAGTAAAGGAACTCTGTCCAGTTGTGGCAAAGATGGAAAGACCTTGTCTGCTGTGGATGTCCGTTTCTCTACTCCTCAGTGATTCTGCTCTAGGAATCAAAGCAGTGGTAAAATGTGGTTCAAGAAGTCCCAGAAGCCTTTCCAGGACACATGTGGTTGTGACTTCTCTCGGAGCAGAGGAGGGAGTTACAATGGAAGATGCAGTCCCAAATGCAGGGGTGGTCCTCAGAATCAGGGTTCCAAGGTGTCTTTCTCTGGTCAGCCCTTTGAGCGCTCCTGAAAGGGGGCTCAATTGCTTACCTCTGGTAGCAGTCTGGGTAAGATTTTCCTTCCACCCAAATCCCTGGCGATGCATAACCACCAATGCCTGGGTGCTAAGGATCATTTCCAGAGGTTGTTTAATTCCCTTCACTCTTCACCTGAGAACCCCAGCAAGACTCCCTGATGTTCCACCTAGTCAGAGAGTTCAAGCAGCATTAGAAATACAAAAGTTGCTAGAAAAAGAGTCATCCAGAAAGTCCCAACAGACCAATTAGGATCCGAGTTTTACTCAAGATTCTTTTTAGTGCCAAAGAAAACAGGGGTCTGGAGACCAACATTGGATCTCAGTATTCTGAACAAATTTGTCCAACAGTCAAAATTCCAGATGGTCATCGTTCAGTCAATTCTTCCCTTCTTGGAGGAAGACAATGGAATGTGCTCTTTCAAGATGCGTATTATCACATAAAGGTGAACAAATGCTCAAGAAAATTTCTCAGCTTCCGATTAGGAGCCAGTCATTTCTAATTCAGAGTGCTTCCCTTTGGTCTCACCACAGCCCCCAGGGTGTTCACCAAATGCATGGCAGCGGTCACTACATTTGAGGCTGCACAGATTCCGAGTATTTCCTTACCTAGATGACTGGCTCCTCACCACTCCCACCGGGCATCTACTACTACAAACTATGGACTTCATTCTGGAGCTGTCCCAATAGTTGGCCATCATGGTCAATCCTGCAAAATCTCAACTAATCCCTTCTCAAGACATGGAATTCATCGGATGTCTCCTCAATACTGTATCTTGAATGGCATCACTTTCCCTGCACAAATTGCAGAAAACACAGTCGCAGGTTCATCCTCTCCTTTGCTCACATAAAATACCAGCTCAGCAGATTCTGCAAGCATTGGGCTCCATGGCAGCAGTGATCACATTTAGATGTTCGTGTTTCACTGTTGCAGTCATTACAATCGGGTTATCCTGCTGGCAGGCTACCCGCAGTCGGCCCGAGTTCCAAAGTCTAGGTCCGGCGTCGGTTGCTGTCGCCTCCTCCCTGACGTCAGTGCGCCAAGGGTATAAAAGATGCAGCCGACGCCATTTTCTTCAGTCTTTCTTGCCGCGCGGTGCCTGAAGCAAAAGCAGTTCGCAAGTGCCGGTCAGCCGACTCATGAGATTTTCAAATTCGAATTTCAGATCCGAAGTCTTCATTAAAGCTAAGTACCCCGTTGGGGAAACTTTTTTCTTGCTCCAGACCGATGTCAGAAAAAGTTAATAATTGTATTTCTTGTGGGAAGCAAATACCTCATAAGGATTTTCATTCTTACTGTACTCCTTGCCTAGGCCCTGACCACGACGTTGCTAGTTGTCGTTTTGTACTAGATTTAACCAACACACTATTAAGTGTTGGTACGATTTTGCATTTCATTACTTTGGCAGAAGATTCAATTATATAATGCCGTCAGAACAGCTGACTACTGGAGTTTATAAAAAGCGCAAAGAAAAAGAAAAGGGCAGGCATCCGAGGTCTAAAACCGATGACAAGGCTTCCGTTAGGCCTGTCGCTGGTTCTCAGTGAGGTGCTTTTGCAGCCCCTGACGCCCGCTACCTAAGAGCCACAGGCTGCTTCCGACTCCCACGTGGAGCCGACTAGGCCGCTGGAAACTCAAGGTATTAGACACTCGGAAACTATTCACTCAGATGGGTCCAGAGCCGCTGAGCAGGCATCGGCTTCTGAGAGTACTTTCAGGCCTACACAGCTGTATGTAAAGCCATCTTCAGCTTCAAAGGCAAAGACTAAAGCAGCTCTAAAGACAAAGAAACTAGTACAGCATTCTCCTGGACAGGCCTCCATGCCTACAAAACAGATGCTTAAAATGGCCAAAGGCCTAATTACTTTGATCAGGGGTTCCCATCTCCCTCTTGATAAGAGGTCTAGGCAAGAGATAGAATATGAATCTTCAGATCAGGTTTCCATTTCTTCTGATTCCTCTTCTGAACAGGAATATTCCCTTCCTCCCTATAAGGATTCTGATGCTGAAGAATCTATCCCTTCAGCCTCACCTCCTGACGATTATTCTTTTGGGGAGACCCTGCATACTATGAGGGAGCATTTCCATTGGGAGAGCCAAGATTACTCAGAATCCAAGAAAAGGCTCAGAGACTTCCTTTTATTACCCCAGCACAGGCCCCTTGCTATTCCACCTGTTTTAGACATTGTAGATTATGTATTTTCAGAGTCTGGTCTGTCTCTTGACTCTTTACCACCAGCTCCTCTTAAGCCAGACAGATACTATAGGGTTCCTGATTCTCATAAATTTCTTTACAAAAACCCTGCTGCTGACCCAGAAACTATTTCTCAGGGTCCCAAGGGGGTCAAGGCTTCCACTGCAAAAAAACCCTATCCCCTCTGATAGGGATTCAAGGGCCCTGCACAGATGGAGGAAAAAGATGTATACTTTTGCTACTTTGGCTGTAAGAGCTTTAAATTGTCAGTTTCATATGCTTAAATATCAGCAATATCTTATGTCACTGCTTAAACAGAAAATGTTGATAAATTCAGAATGTGCAGGAAAACAAAGAAATGCAAGATTTATTGCATGCAGCTGAACAAGTGGGAAAGCATACTTTGCATTGTAGTTTTGATTCTCTAGAGGCCTCCTGCAGGGCCGCAGTTACAGGTTCTGTCATTAGGAGGCATGCTTGGTTAAAAGAACAGAATCTGCCCGATCATGTTAAAGCAAAGCTATTAGATGCTCCATTACAACATGATACCTTGTTTGGTGTTAAAGTAGAAGAGGTGTTGAAAATGGAGGACGAAGCTAAATCTATGCAAACAGTGAAGGATTTCTTACAGGTACAGCCTCCCAGATTTAGCAGGAACTGGCCTACAAAGAATTGGTCCTTTCCAGTGTCAGACAGGCCACAAGGAGGCAGATACAGATGCCCCAGAGGCAGATCACAGCCCCAAGGCTCATGCAGGCCAAAACAATGGAGTGTTTCTACCTCCAAAAGCGGAGAGGAAAAATCAGAGCCATACAGGAAACAGTCTCAATGACTTTCCCCTGCCAGCACCAAGCACTTATCTTCTGGCAGCTCCTTTGGGGGGCAAACTAGCATTTTTTTCACAAAACTGGCACATGATCACCCAGGACAAATGGGTCTTAAATATCGTATCTCAAGGCTACAGATTCCACTTTCACACCCTGCCAAGGCCAAACGGTATGCCAGACCTGCCACGCAATCAATGGGCAGAGGCACAAAAACAAGTTTCATCCCTCATGGACATGAGAGCCATTCAGCAAGTACCACAGCAAGAGCAGGGACAAGGATTTTACTCAAGGCTATTCTTGGTACCCAGAAAGGACAAAGCCTGGAGACCAATACTGGACCTGTCCATCCTAAACACATTCCTGGATATTCCAAAATTAAAAATGTTAACTTTGCAGCAGCTTCTGCCCATGATGGGCAAGAAGGCTTGGCTTGTGACTTTAGACCTAAAAGAGGCATACCTGCATGTCCCAATCAGACAATCATACAGACGATACCTTAGATTTATAGCTGGCTCAATGCACTACCAATTCTCTGCACTGCCCTTTGGCTTATCTACTGTGCCCAGGGTCTTCACAAAATGCCTAGCACCAGTAATTGCATTTTGCAGACAAAGAGGAATACAAATATATCCTTACTTGGACGACTGCCGTATTCAAGCAGAGAACAAGGACATCCTACTACAGCATCTGGCGTTTGTAAAAAGATTACTAACAGGCCTAGGGTACACAGTAAACAAAAAAAAATCAAAGCTTGTACCCTCTCAAGAGATAATATCCCTGGTGCAAGCTTAAATACAACTGCCCAGATGGCTTATCTCACGCCAGACCAACACAGACAACTGACTACTTATTTCAAAATGTTGGCAACAAAGACCCAGTTATCTGCAAGAAAAATTTTGCAGGCTTTGGGCTTCATGGCATCCTGCATACTGCTAATTCCATATGCAAGACTGCATATGCGGAAACTTCAGTGGTATCTGAAAAGTGTTTGGACTCAACATTGTCACAGCCTGGAAACAATAATTACCCTCATTCCCTGCCTGCAACAGGAGTTTCAATGGTGGGCAAAAGCCTGTCACCTCAACATGGGACAGCCATTCACCTTACCCACAGCCAGGCAGACATTGACAACAGATGCATCAGATTATGCCTGGGGGGCCCGTATGGCAGCAAGATGTATTCAGGGCACATGGTCAGCAAGTCAAATGCATCTACATATCAATCAAAAAGAGATGCTAGCTGTTCAGAATGCCCTGACAGCCTTTAAGGATCAACTTCATCCAGGACAACTACTGATAAAGACAGACAATACTACAGTCATGTGGTACATAAACAAGCATGTAGGCACGCATTCCTACCCCCTCTGCAGACTAGCCATGACCTTGTGGGACACAGCAATGACTTACCAAGTATATCTGCAAGCACAATTCCTGCCAGGAAGGATAAATACTTTGGCAGATGAACTAAGCAGAAACCTAATGGATCCCCACGAGTGGAAATTGGATCCACAAGTGTTCAGAATGAAAAGGAACTGTGGATGCCCGGACATAGACCTATTTGCCTCTCCTCACAACTGCCAACTACAGAGATTCTGCACAAGGATTTACCACAAGCAAGCATGGAAAGTGGATGCTCTATCTTTCAGCTGGAAAAACCTAACAGTATATGCCTTTCCTCCTCTGTCTCTCTTCCCCAAGGTACTCCTCAAGGTCAGACAAGAGAAGCCAAAAATGATACTGATTGCCTCAGATTGGCCCCGCCAGCACTGGTACCCAATCCTAAAGAGCTTGTCTCGATGCCCAGGTTGGACATTACCTCAAATTCCTCACTTATTGACCCAACAAGACAGTCAGATACTGCACAGCCAACTCAGGACCTTAAACCTGGCAGCATGGCGGATAATGTAGCCATTCAAGACACACCTCTCTCTAAAGCAGTGATGGATGTTATTTTGGAGGCCAGGAGGCCTAGCACCAGAAAATCTTATGCAGAAAAATGGAAGAGATTCTGTGCTTGGAACCAGGCACTCTAGGTATTGACACGACTGTTCCAAATATTCCTCAGATTTTGCAATACTTAACTGAGATGCTGGATAAAGGCCTTTCCTTTTCATCAATTAAAATTCATGCCTCTGCCATTTCAGCTCATTACAATACAGAACCACCTATTTTTTCTCATCCATTGCTAAGGCAGTACCTCAGAGGGGCCAAAAACATAAGACCTCCAAGGAGAGCACCAATACCTGCTTGGTACCTCAATTATGTCTTGGAAAAACTCACACTGCCTCCGTTTGATCCAGCCTCTGCAGCTGATATAAAATTCTTATCCTGGAAAACAGCTCTGCTCCTAGCAATAACCTCTGCTAGATGAGTCTTAGAGTTACAGGCACTCATGGCTGTGGAACCTTTTATCATTTTCCATCCTGACAGGGTTTCTCTAAGGACAAACCCTACATTTATGCCTAAAGTAGTGTCCAGTGTGGCCCTTAACCAAACAATTCATTTGCCTACCTTTTACCAAAACCCACAGAATAAGGGTGAGAGACTTCTGCATTCTTTGTACATTCACAGGCAGCTACGCTTCTACTTAGACAGAACCAAAGCTTTCAGAAAGACTGAACAACTTCTAGTGGCATATGCTGCAGGATCACAAGGAAAGCCTATCTCAAAACAGACTATTTCGAAGTGGATAGGCCACTGCATTCGTTTCTGCTATTCACTTGGTTCCCCTCCGAGGCCAATCTGCATGTCCGCATTCTAGAGCTAAGTGCAGTGCCTTTGGTATTGCAAGCAATTCAGTCTGCCTTACCTCAAGGGATGATAGCTATTCAGTCAGACAACATTTCTGTAGTCTGGTACATGAACAAAGAGAGGGGGAGCCAAGTCCTACCCACTGTGTTGAGAAACCCTCAGTGTGTGGCAGTTGGCTATAACTTCCAAACGCTTTCTGATAGCAGTGCACATCCCAGGGAGTTCAAACATTTTTGCGGACAAACTGAGCAGATACATCCTCGTGTCTCATGAGTGGTCTCTGAACTCCAGAGTAGCAAAGATTTTTCTTCGCTGGGGCCAGCCTTGTTGTGACCTGTTTGCTTCACCCCTGAACAACAAGTGCAAAAGCTACTTTGCACTAATTTTTCCTCTAGGAGTCCCCCAAAGATGCTGTCCTCCACGATTGTCCTCGGGTCTCCTTTATGCTCCCCCCCTTCCCTCTGATCCCTCTTTTTCTCAAGAAAGCAGCTTGGTTGAGAAGCAAAGTGTCCCTCATTGCTCCTTATTGGCATCGACAGATATGGTTTCCCTTCCTCTGGCCTCATCTATTTTACCACTCATGGATTCTGGACCCAGTTCCAGACCTTCTGTCCCACCCCTAGGGACAAGTGCAACCCACTCTACAGACTCTCAAGCTAACTGCTTGGTTTCTCCAATTCAGTCAGTCGCTAGACATAATGATTTTCCTTCCCATGTACGACACATTTTGTTGGCATCCCATAAACCATCCATCAGGAGTCTCTACCTTAGTACATGGAAGAGATTTTCTATTTGGGCTTCTGATAATGGACTGCACCCCTTTTCAGTACCTGTAGAAATTGTTCTAGAATTTCTAGCTGCCATCTTTGGTAAAGGAGCTTCTGCTTCTACAATAAAGGTTGTCTTAGCTATTTCAAATTTCCATAATGGTATTGGGGACCAGCCTTTAATCTCTCACAGGCTTTGTAAAGTTTTTCTTAAAGGCACTATCCATTTGAAGCCCCCTTTCAAAGATCCACTACCACCATGAGACTTGACTGTTGTATTACATTCACATAGTTCACCTCCATTTGAACCTACAGCTAGCTACCTGTGACTTAAAATTCCTTTCTTGGAAGACATTGCTTCTCATAGCTATCACTTTGGTGAGACAAGTCTCCGAATTACAGGCTCTGTGTTCTAAAGCACCTAGTTTTCCATAAAGAGAGAGTGTTGCTCGGAACAAACCCAGCCTTCCTTCCTAAAGTGATTTCAGAGACCAATATCAGCAATTCCACAGACTTACTTGCATTTTTCCCAGTTTTCTCTAATAAAAGCGAGTACTGTCTGCACCTTTTGGATATGCACAGGCAATTACGTTTCTGTCTAGATAGAACTAAGCAATTTAGACAATCAGAACAGTTATTTGTATCCTTTGCAAGTGCAACTTTTGGCAAACCTGAGTCTAAGGTGAATCTGTCCAGATGGTTAAGGGGACTGCATATCTTTCATTTACACAAAACAAAAGCTAAAACTTCATATGCCAGTTGAAGCACATTCTACCAGATCTATGGTGACTTCAGCTGTTTTTCATTCTAAAGCTTCCATGTCAGAAATTTGTGAGCTGCAACTTGGGTTAAACCACATACTTTTATTACTCATTACAAATTGGATGTGGTCTCCAGGGGGGAGAGCCTCCTTTGGTTCTGTGGTTCTCAGGAATGTTCTTCCTTAAGGCCACCCAGGATCTATGGTAGCTAGGGACTCTGTCCCACAAGTCAAGAATAGATAAAGATTGACAACATCAAATAAAGATGTTTCTTACCATAACGTTCCTTCTGTGCTATTGATGTTCATCTATTCTCATGTCCCTCCTGCCTGCCTCCTCCTTTAGATGACTTGTGGAGCGACATCCTGTTCTGGGTTCTTGTTAGGGATGCCTCAGACAAGGTTTCTGACTTGTATTTAAGCGTCTTCTCCTGCCTGATAATGAACTCGATCTGAGGTAATGTGGAGAAGGGGCATTGTGGGTAGACTTGCAGCTCAAGAGATTTTTTGGTTCACGTGAGCTATATATTGGCTGGATCAGTTCCTAGGATTGGAACTGTAGCCCACAAGTCAAGAGTAGATGAAGATCGACAACACAGATGGAATGTTATGGTAAGACATAACTTTTTTTTTTTTTTTTTCAAGAATGGATTAGTTTGTCTACTATTATAGTATAGTTGACAGTGATGTAGGAGACGATGTTTCCTCTTTAGCTTCATCAAAATTGTGCAAGGCCTTCCTTAAAGGTACCTTTTTTCTTAGACCTCCAGTGAAGGACCATACACCACCCTGGGACTTAAGAGTTGTGGTGCAAGCTTTAACTCAAAGTCCTTTTGAATCATTGGCTAGATCGGATTTTTATCTTGGAAAACTGCTTTTCTTGTGACCATTACATTTGCTGACTGAATATTGAAGCTCCAAGCTTTTTCTTCCAAATCTCCATTTTTGATCTTACACAAAGATGGAGTATACGACCTTACGAACCAAACCATTAATTTGCCTGGTTTCTTTCCCAGCTTTAATAATAAAGTTGAATGCATGCTTCATCTCTTAGATGTACATAGCTTAGTTTTTATTTCCATAGAACAATAGATTTCAGAAAGTCAGATCACTTGTTTGACTCATTCTCCCCCAACAAATTGGGCAAACTAGTTTCTAAAGTGACCTTAGCTAGATGGCTGACACACTGCATATCCTTTGCTTACAGTCAGTGAGGTTTGTCCTTGCCCAGACCCCCCTGAAGCATACTCTAACAGAACCATGGCTACATCATCCACATTCTGGTCTAGAACTTCTATTGATGGCATTTATGCCACAGCTACTTGATGTAATGCTCATTCCTTTATTGCTCATTACAAATTGGATTCAACTTCCAGAAGCAGTGCTGCCTTTGGTTCTGCAGTAGTCCAGAATATCCTTCCATGAGGGCTACCCAAGGTTCACGTAGCTGGGGACTCTGCACCATCAGTTGAGGAATGAATGAAAAGGACAACATCAGATATTAAATTTATGTATTCACCATAACTGTGTGTATGTGTTGTCCATTTTCATTTTTCCTTAACTACCCAACCCCCTTTCCTTTAACTTCTGGAGTGACTTTGATTGTTGTTCCAGGTTTGAGCCTCAGACTTTTTATACTAGCCTTCTCTTTGTCTTAGCCTGAGATTAGCTCTTTCTGTTGGTTATTGGGCAACAAATGTGATCTGAGGTATTGCAGGGTGACCAGGGTATTATGGGTAAAGGGATGAGCTCGATAGTTGCTTCTGATAGTCTAGTAAACATCTGAGCCAGATTTGAGGTAGGATCTGAGACCCATCACTTAAGGAAGAATGAAAATGGACAACACAGATGCATACTTATGGTGAGTACATAACCTTAATTTTCAAGACTGTGAAATACTTTTAAACAGAAGCACAACTTTTTCTGCCAGTTTAAAAGCACTGCAAGCTCCAGCTTTGGTTCAAGACATGTCTTCCAGTAGTCTAGAGGAAAAAATAAGTCAAATGTACTCTGAGTTGATTAAAATGAAACGCTGAAAGAGTATATCAACTCAAGTAAAAAGTTGGAAAAAATGGAAAAAGCTTTAAACAGATATTCAAATGAGGTGATAAAACTGCAAAATTCAGAAGTTGAAATGTAGAGGCTGGATGAGAATGAGACTGCTCAAAAAGAAATGTTTAAAAAAATAATAGAATTAGAGGACAGAGCACGTAGAGAAAACCTGATATTTTCTGCTGTACCAGAGAAGCTGGATGGAACAGACTGTATTATTTTTATGAAAGCACTGAACTAGTATTCCACAGCAGGAGTTGTTAATTGAAAGAGCACATTGTGTGTTTTCTCCAAACCTGGCCATGAGAAAGCAACATAGACTTTAATAGTAAAGATGCAATCTTACCAGCAGAAGGAGTTGATTCTGACAAAACTGTGACAGAAGGGCCAATTACTAAAAGTGGGGGACTGCAGATTGTTTGTTGAAAATACTCTCTGTACACCAGGCAGAAGAGGAGTAAATTCATTGTAGTAATCAGGGAGTGTCGAGAAGCAGGTGTGAGATTCAAGCTGCTGTGTCCAGCTATTTTCAGAATATTCTTTCCCAGGCAGTCAAAATCGTTTTTTTTGATGCAGAACATGCTAAGGAGAAAATACAAAATGTGTCCACAAACAGTGAGCTATCAAATAGAAAGAGATTCTGCTTCTTGTTGTTCTGGTAATAAAGCCCATAGAGAGACTGTGCCAGTGAAACCTTTTCCAGTGTTTAAAACGAAAATGCTTCAGAGACAGAAAAAAGCCCAAAAGTTGATTAGAAGAACCAGGAATCCATTGGAAATGAAGCAGGGACTGGATTTGGGAGATAGAGATCAACAGGAAGAAAACCAGCAATTTGGAAATTGACAAATGTGGGATTATAAAGCATTAATTATATTTGTGAAACATGACAGAACAAGAAAACTTGGAAATATTGGACTACTTTGACTTTGTTAAACTTGTAGGGGACACCAAAGCATATGCCCTACTTTATGTCATTAATGTTTGGAAGCACATTTAGGAGGGAGGGAGGGAGAGGAGGGTCTATATTACATGATCGAACAGTGAAATGTTCAAACACGTAATAATCAGCCCCTAAATATCGAACTGTTGGAATGTCGAATGGTTCAGTGGAGATCTCCGTACAGTGTAGACATGGAAGTTTTTCATTGTCCGCACTGTAGTGCAATCTCAGAGTTGGTATATTTAAGTAGCGATGGGTGTGGGGGGTGCAGGGGGGCTTGCCCCCCTACTTACAACCCCCCCTACTTACAGCATTTTAATGCTTTGTTTGAGCGTTTTTTTTCTTTGCCGTTCAACATTACTGCGTTTCGATATTTTGGGGGCGATTATTACGTGTTCGAAAATTTCACTGTTCGATCACGTAATATAAATGCGAAGAGGAAGATAAGAGTTAACTGTAAGTAAAACTAAATTTTGTTCTAACAGTAGATTTTTTATAATGTATGACATAAAACCTACATGCTGTAACGTAAAGCTTTCTCAGTTATATACAAGGTGTGTAGGGATACTGAAGTAAACAGGTATCCCTGCTTTTGTCCTTTGCATCTTTCTTTCTCTCTCTCTCTGTTCAGTTTTAAAAAAATGTAGACACTGCAATGTAAAGAAATACAATAGAAAAGAAAAGTTGGGAGAAAAGGACAGGATAAAAGAAAAATGTATATGCTTTTTCTTACTCTTGCATAGGGGAATGACAGGATTAAGGCCATTGGCTTGATCTACTAACAAGTTTTAAGGGAAACAAAACTGAATATAATAAATGTTTTTCTAGCAAATAAACGAATACTTGTAGTAGAGGTAAATGTGTGTCTGGTTCTCATGTCTTTATGGAGATAATCTGATAAGGGGCAGTAATAGAATACTACTTTCTTTCAATGGCCTTTCTTCCATGATTAAGAAATGTTTTTTGAAAACATTTGAGTGTTTTTGTAATCTGGGAGAGGAGTAAAGATAAGACAAAAACAGACAGCACTTAGAAAAAGTAGAAGCATAGGCTGTACCATGCGTCTTAGCATGGAAAACCTTCCTTATAGGTTAATCCAAGTCTGTGAATGTGGCCATCAGTCTGGGACAATTGTTCCTATTAGGAGGGTTAAACTTTAATATTTATGTACTTAGTTTTGTGTGTTAGTATTAAGTTAATAGGTTTTACGGGTGTTCTGGGGTGTGTTTGTTTTTTTGTTTGATAGTTTTCACTAAAATAAAAAGTTTTGCAAGATGTGACATGGGTTCAAATGGATATAACAAGAAACAGCTGCATAAAAGATAAACAAGTCAAGCATTAGTGTAGCATGTAACACAAAAGATGAAGCTAAACTTTTAAAAAGCTGTGATACTTAACAGGTGAGAATAATAATTTCTTAATATGATGACAACCCTTTATTATCTTTAAATGTAAATGGTCTCACAGATATTTACAAAAAAGAGAGAAGTGAATTATATTAAAATCTAGAAAGATGTAGAATGGAAGTAACTGTGCTTCAGGAGACTCATTTGGCAAAAACTGAGCATGTGAATATGATGAAGGATTTCAGGATGTTTATTCAGTGGAATATCTGGGACAAGGGGAATACTTATATTAATTTCAAGAGGAGCTCCAGTAGTTCATAGGTTCACAGGATGATACTAGGATATTGGCCCGTAGACCCTTAAAAGCCTAGCCAAGAATTTTGTCCATGTTCCCACAAAGTCATCACCCATTTCCACTGTTCAGCAGGGACAGATGTGGGATCCCAGGGGTATATTTTCAGTTTCCCATCCAGTCATCCAGGTTTCTCTTAGAGGGTTAGAGAGGTACTCTGTGTGACGTGGAGAGGGAGCCTATTCCACAGATGGGGGGGGAGTCTTTGGGACACAAATCTATCCCACCAACAAGTTCTATTAATGTCACAGACTAGGTTGAGGCCTTGTGTGTGGGTTGGGTGAGTGGCGATGACTTCTGGATATGCAGCAGCTCCATCAAGGCTGGGTCTGAGATGATCCTGTATGCCAGACACAGGTCACCTCTGAGCAGTCTGTATGAGACTGAGTAGAGGACAGGGCTTTTTAAGCCTATCTGTATAGGATAGGTGTTTGAGACCCTGGATTTTCCTGGTCAGGAACCTCTGTGGTCTCTCCAGCTGCTGCATATACTTGGCAAGGTACATGCCGAAGGGGGCATTGTTCTCAATAATGGGTCTGATAAGGGAGGACTAGAAGGATGTTATGACCTCCTTGTTCCTGGATGAAATACCCTTACTTATGAGGTGGGCCATGTAGAAAGTATTCTCTACAACGGAGGCAACATGGTGGTCAAAAGTCAGGTTGCTATCAACCTGGGCGCCCAAGTCCCTCATGACTGATTGCATGCTTAGTACATTATTGTTAATGTGATAATTAGTGGGGATGCCATTTTCCCCAAAGGGGATAATGATACATTTCTTGGCATTCAGTTTGAGGCCATGCTTTTGACACCAGTCTTTAGTTTGGGTAAGGGGTTTACCATCCAAATGTTGACCGGAAAAACATTTTTTGGTCACAACATCGAACCAAAGGGCAAAACTGAAGTATCTGACTTGACACAATATCAAGTTGGCTGAAAGAATTCAGCAGATTTAACATTGTTGTTGAATAGAGCACATGATGTCCATATAGGAGGACACTTACGTGAAACTCCTATATTGTATGCCACAGTTTTGCAGGGGGCAAGCCCCCAGGGCACCCCACACTCCCGCTAACTATATATTTCAACTCTAAGATCACACTACAGTGGGAAAGGGATGAATATCACAAACCGCTATCTCTGTGCAGTACGTCAACTACATATCAGCAAATGCACAGTAGCATTCGCTGATAGGAATTTCAAACAAGGAGTGAGTGTTCCACAGCACAGATAGTCAAGCATCCATATTTTGATTGTCCATCTGCAAGCATCTCCACTCAACATTTTGATTGTAAACCTGGGTTCTACAAACCTGGTAAGCCACAGACCACTGGTTTTGCTTGCCCCTCAGAAAAGTATGTCCCAAACAGAAAAAACCAAAGGACCGATCCTTGGGGTATGACGATCATTACGGATCTACTACTAGAGGAGGCTTTCCCTATTTTGACTGAGTAGGTTCTATCAAAGAGCCAGTTAGCTACCCATCTGGTAACATACAGGTTAATGCATAGCTGGGAGAGTTTTTCCTATTATGCCTGAGTGGGGCATAGTGTCGAAGGCTTTGGCTAGGTCAAGGTAAATGGTGTGCACCATCTTCCACTCGTCCATGGCTTTGGTGACTGTTTCAAAGAGGTGTCGACCAGGTTTAACAAGCATGGTCTCCCTTTGACTAAACCAAACTGTGTGGGGTCAAGCATTTGGAGGTTTCCAGGGTCCTTATTTCTAAGGTCCATGATAATACATCTCATGGCCTTGCAGATCAGGCTATAATTGCCTTAGTCAGTGGATGCTCCACCTTTGTGTTAGAGGGATGACGGTGGCTCTCCTCCATTCGACTGGTACGAAGCAGGTGCTTAGGCTTTGGTTGAACAGATTGAGTAGTGATAGAAGAGGGGAGAAAAAGGTGATGATAAATTTATAGTACTAGGTGCTACTGGCAAGGTAGGAGGGTTACCCTGGCATATATTTATATTCCCCATAAAACTGCTATAGTGGAGCTTAAGAAATTTCTGGGGGAAATCCACTTTCAGAAGGGAATATTACTTATAGGTGGGGACTGGAATTTGATTTACAGCAGTAAGGATGTATCTGGGGGCCCAGAAGGGAAAATGTATCAAAAGAAGGTAGCGTTTTGAAGAAATTTATGGAAATATTTGGCATGGCAAATGTGAATTCAGTAATATGAGCTCAGACTGAATTTACGTATTAACCAAAGTATAAAACTGGACTAGACTAAACAGAAATTATATTTCACAGGAACATGTCCATTTAATTGAAAGCTTTGATAAGCATCCAGTAACTATTTTGGATCACATGCCAGTAATAACTAAATAAAAATGCAGGGGAATGAAATAAAAATGAAACACTGGGACTTTCATACCTATCTGTTAAAAGGGAGGAATTTAAGGAATGGGTAATGGAAATTATGTGGGAGGTATTAGAGAAAATAGAAATTTCTTTGGATAAATATCTAGAGAGTGGAATAAAGTTAAAGCTTTGATAAGCATCCAGTAACTATTTTGGATCACATGCCAGTAATAACTAAAATAAAAATGCAAGGGAATGAAATAAAAATGAAACACTGGGGCTTTCATACCTATCTGTTAAAAGAGAGGAATTTAAGGAATGGGTAGTGGAAATTATGTGGGAGGTATTAGAGAAAATAGAAATTTCTTTGGATAAATATCTAGAGAGTGGAATAAAGTTAATGTGGAGTTTAAAAATAGAGTGGAAATAAAAAAGAAAATATGGTAAAGAAGTAACAAGAATTATTTATTGGGACTGACAAAAAAGTATCGCAGAATAAGATAATATCTCAAAATAGGAGGAGGAGGAGGAGAAATTGCCAAATTTTAAATGGAAAATAAGGGATTACATCGATAATATGCATTAGTTTAGAAAGACTGCTGTTAACCAACTGTTTTTTAATAACTCCAGAGCACAAAAACTTTAGTGCAATGACTGGGGCAACAGAGAGTAGAAAATACTGTTGCCAAGCTTAGGGAGCTTTTCTCCCCGGGCCTCCGCTGAAAACTTACCTGGTCCAGTTGGAATTTCCCGGTTAACAAATGTAAAATAAAATAAATAAAATAAGTAAATAAAGATAACCAGAGATCATGTAGAGGCACTAGAAATATTTCAGAAATTTTATGAAAATCTGCATAAAGCAGAGAAATATGGAAATTAAGAAAAGGTACAAATGAAAATGATTATGGAAGAATTAAATATGCCAAGGATAGAGGTAGATGAGGCTCAATTACTAACAGGCTAGGAGGAGGTGAGATAAATGGTGATGTATAACCAATCTAAAGGAAAGTCCCCAGGAATAGATAGTATTCCTGTGGAAGTTCAGAAGCCTGGAGGGAAAAACTGAAAGATCTGGAAGGTTTTGTTTAACAGTATTTTAAAAGGAGGAGAAGCACCAACATTGTGGAAGAAAGAGGTGGTGGCTGTAATACCTAAAGATGGTAAAGACCTGTCAGATCCAGCTTCATACAGGCCCATTTCAGTTTGAAACCATGATTATTAAGTATTTGTCTATAATGGCTAAAAGAATGGCAACGGTGATGCCAAAATGGATAGAGATGGCTCAATTTGCTTTTGTGGAGAGGAGGCAAAGATTTGATAACATTAATAAAATGATCCAGAGGGAAGCAGAATGGAAGAAAATACCACTATTTGGTGGGTCTTGAGGCAGAGAAAGCATTTGACAGAGTAAGCTGGGATTTTATGAGCAGGACAATAGAAGCATTTGCATTCCCTGCTAAAACTGTAAGGTTGATTAGGAGGATATATTAGGGATCGGAGGTGAAAATTAAAGTGGGAGGGTTCTTCTCTGATAAGTACTGTTTGAGCAGAGGAACCAGGCAGGTGAGTCCTTTTCCCCTTTGTTGTTCGCATTATGTTTAGAACCATTGGCAAAGAAAATAGGGGACTCCACTGTTCAAAGGTACAATTGTTTTGGTGGTCAAGAAAAGCTGTCTTTATTTGCAGATGATATTTTATAAAACCAGAAAATGACATTTCAGGGTTATGAAACTTTTTAAGGCAGTTTCAAATCCTTTTGTATACAAAAATAATGATGATAAAACAAAGGCAATAGCTGTAAACTATCTATCCACATAAAAAGTGATTCAGCCATACCTATATTTGTAGGAACATGATAAAATGAAGTACGTATAGTATGGATTAAAAGAGATTCTGTTGTGGCAGTTAAGGATATGTGGGGAAATACAAAAACTGAGAAATCGAAAGCTCTGTTGTATGGATATGGATATTAAAATTCAAGCAGTCAAAATGTTTTTAGTCCCTTTAGTTTTATACACAGGTCAGGCATATTTTTATCAACCAGAGGAGAAGTTGTGGATAGCAATTTTTAGAGTTGAATGATTTTATCTTCGAGGGGTAGATGGCAAGAGTCAAGTGGGATAAGCTGATCCTTCGAATAGAACAAGGTGATTTGGGATTACCTGATTTGAAGGAGTATTTCAGAGCTACACAGTTAAGGCTTCTATACCTAGCACAATCAAAAAAAATGTATTTCAAAGTGGAAAGAGATGATGATGAATGGGGGGGGGGCTCAAGAAACAAGGAGAGACTAGCATTTTTTGATGCACATTCTTAAGGAGAACAGTAAGCATACATAATATATTTATAAAGTAGCAGAAAGTATTCTAAGAACTAAGCTAACACGGGACCGGAGAAAGAAGATTCTGCCAATAGCAATTACTACAATTAGGGATACAGAAAATAAGCAAGGGGGTGCTGGAATTTACTGGAGAAAAATTGGCAAAGGAGACAAGGTATTGGGAACAAATAACCAGCAAGGGAAAGGTAGTAGAATGTGAAGAGGCCAATACTTTACTTGAACTGCAGGCTAGAGATAGCATTCCCTATCAAGTACTGATATCAGATTATAGGGAAGGAGAAAGAAGTGGAGGATCCTATGCAAAAGACCAGCAATGGTAGAGTTTTTAGTAGAATCTAGAACAGAAGTTGCCATTAAAAAAGGAATAATTAGTAGAGCATATAAAATATTGCATGATAACTGTAAAAATCAATCAGAGGAGGTTAGAAAGAATTGTGGAGAGAGATTGTGGATATGCAGTTTACGTATATGTATGACTCCCAAATATGCAAGAAAGTTTGGAAGTGTTTACATAGATATTTTTAGACTCCAAAGAATTTTTCCTCAGATATACAACAAATGTTGTAGGTGTGATGTGGAAGAAAGAGGTAATTGGGAACATTTTTTTTTTGGGAGGGGGGAGTGTAATGAGTTGGCAAACTTTAAAAATTCCCTCCACACTATTGTACTCTATCGGAAGTACTAGGTGAGCAAATTGGTATAACTAAGGAAATGATTTTTGTGAGCTGTGATACAGAATCAGAATTGCCTAAACTGGGTGTACTAGAAGTAGTGAATATAGTAACAGAGATAAAACAACAGGAAATGGAATCTTTAGAAAAGGGTAGGAGCAAATTATATAGAAAAAAATGGAAGTTGTGGGAGTAATGCATGCAGAATAACATTTTTGGGGAGGAATGAGATTTAAAAGAACGAAGGATTTGAATGAGATATGTAATGTCTGTCAATGACTGGATACATTATAAGTGATGTATAATGTTTGCAACTAAAAATATGTCAACGTAGTTTGTTTCCATTTATATAAATGTGATTGCGTATGTCAAAAGTGAATAATTTAATAAAGATCTTTCTTGTTTTTGGAGAAAGAGTCCTCCAAGAAAACCAGTGGTGTCTCCCTGGGGTCTTCATTTTGTGTTAGAGCAACTAACCTGGCTGAGTTGAAGTTCTTAACATGCAAAACAGTTGTACTGATTGCCCTGACCTCTGCAAGTTCTTACAGGAAGTCAACCCTATCGAACATTCCATAGGGACAGGGTTTCTTTGAGATCTAATCCTCCTTTAAGTCAAACTATCCATCTTCCCTGAACCTAGAAATAAGGGAGAAAGAATACTCACTCCTTGAATGTCCACAGACAACTCTGGTACTGTCTTGACAGAACTAATTTTTTCAGATCTTCTGTCAGTTGTTCAAAAGGGGCAGTTGGTATCAAAGCAGACTATTTCCAAATGGTTGTCTAAGGCTGTTATTTTTTTCTATACTCACCAAAGCAAAACTATTCCAGGCAAAGTCAAGTCCCACTCTACCAGGATCTTAGCTTTATCTGTGTCTTTTTGGAAAGGGTTGGATTCTAGAAGCTGCTACTTGATATCCTGTTTACATACTTTTATAAAGCACTTTGTCTGATTCCTTCTCTAGGTCCAGATTAGGCTTTGCTAGAACTATTTTCCAGATGCTTCTGTAGGCTTCTGGACTCTTCTCGTACTGCCTCCCAAATGTAGTTAGCTAGGGTAATCTACCCATTTAGCTAAGACTACTACAGCAGTGATCAGTATCATGAACATAGTAAGTTGTAAAAGTAAACTTACCATAACAGTAGTTGTTTGAATGATCACTGCTGCAGTGGCCGCTTCCTTCCTCCATCCCCCATGTTTTTGGTGTATTTTTGTGCCAGGATGTGGACATTTATTTTTGTTATTCCTAACTTGTCCTTTCAGGGCTTGACCTCCCTATGTCTGTTGGCACGAAAATTCAGAAAGGCTTTGAGCCTGAACTTAATCTTTTAGTTAGCTCAACTCAAGCTACCTGACAGTTTGGGCACATGGAAGGTGCCCTGAAGCTTTGGCAGCTGTCCAGTTGTAGTCTTGACATGATATAACCCATGTGAGTTGAGGCTGCTGCAGCAGTGATCATTCGAATATCTAATGTTATAAGTTTACTTACCCAGCTGTACTGTCTCCTTTATAATGGTGTTGGTTAAGGGCAATTATTACAGACTTCCTCACACTCTGGATTTGCTCACACAAAGTCAGGGACAACTGATGCACTCCAGTTTGGAGCAAGTGCAGCTGAAAGCTTGGGTTATTCAGTCCTTTTTGCCTGTTAATTCAACTGCTTGTTTCATGGGAATGTGCAGTAGGTGTTAGAGGCCAGAAAACTTGCTACTAGAAAATCTATTTTGAATTGGATGAGTTTTTTTAAGTGGTGCCTAAATGGGAACAGTGGGCTTCCTGAGGTTAATACCTCTCTGGTCTTGAAATATTTGTATGAGCTACTTCAGGATGGCTCATCATTATAGCCCATGAAGGTGTATTTAGTGGCCATTTCTACCTGTTTGTCAGTAGATCCCGGCCTGTCTTCTCTTTTGAAAAAAACAGTTTGCGAAGAGTACTGGATATGAAACCCCCTTGCAAGCAAAGGCTTCCTTTATGGGCTCTCAACTATGTTATGCGATAATTTACCTTACCACCTTTTGAAACAGGCACTCAGGCTAGCCGTAAGTTCCTTTATTTGTAAACACCTTTATTATCACTTGTGACATAGGCACATTTACATTTATATAAAAGTAATCAAACGGTATTAACAAGTTAAAATTAACAGACATTATGCTTCATATATATTGCTATATATCATATAACCTAAGCAACATTACATAAATTATTAATTTCCTGCCCCCACTTTTTTAAACAAGAAACATCTTTATTAAACCGTCACGACGTAAGCAATCATACATTTATATAAATGAAAACAAACCACAGAGACAGCCCTAGTTGCAAGCATTTTACATCACAAACCACACTAACACTCCCAGTTGCAAACAGTATACATCACTTAAAAATCTATTCAGTCACTTTCAAACATTACATAGTTCATTTAAGTCCTGCCTTCTTTTAAACCTCATTCCTCCCCTGTATGTACTGTTCCCACAATTCCCATTTTTTTCCTATGTGGTTTGCTCCTACCTTTTTCTAAAGATGTCAATTCCAGTTGTTTTATCTCTGTTACTATATTTACTACTTCTAATATAGTTGGTTTAGATTGATTTCCATTTTCTAGTAATTGCTTTTTGACAGCCTCCATAATTAGCCTTATGTCTAGACAATTCTGATTCTGTGTTATAGCTGAGAAAATTCATCTCCGTCGTTACACCAGTCTGCCTACCCAGCATCTTCAACAGTGATGTTTTGCTTATTACTGTAACATCTGTAAGGTGAGTTTCTGAGATGCTAGAATTCTTAGTGGGACAGCCTTACTTGATTTTCTATGAGGATAGGGTTGTGTTATGCACTAATCCTTCATGCCAAAAGTGGTCTCAGAATTCACAGTGTAATCTTCCTGTGTTCTACCCAAAAGCTAAGAATAAGGGAAAAGAGGATATTTCATATCTTTAATATATATCTACAACTTGGGTACTACCTTAACAGAACAATACCATTCAGGAACATTGAAAAGTTTTATATTTCCTACACATGGACAAAGAAGGGTCAGCCTGTCTCCAAGTAAACCACGGGTTGTCTTGTAGCATTGTGTTTTTTTGCTTCACTCATCATGGCAGGGTGAACCCAGGCAGGGTGATAGCACATTCCACCAGGTCTGTCACCTCTTTGATGGTGTATTGAAAAAGAGAGGACTCTTAAGTATTCTAGAGGCAGCAACTTAGTCCTCTTTCCATACCTTTATGAAGCAGTACAAGCTGGATACCTTTTTCTAAATTCAGACCTGGCTTTGCTAGGACTATTATCCAGGACTCCTGGCCCCTTGTCCTACCTCTTCCTGGGTTGGGCTTTTGGGAATCTACCCATATGCCAGTAAAGAAGTGTGTTTGTTGAACATGGTTCAGTTGTGCAAGTCCTATTTACTTGTAACTTTTAATATGCTGCCTTTTTGGCAGTGCCCATTCATCATCCCCCTTTATTGGATGTACATGTTTTGCTGTTGGGGTTGCTGTTGAGTTAGTCTCAGCAGCCTTTAGTGTGTGTGGTTTTTGGTTTGGAATAGCAGGTGTTGACAAAGCTTGTGTTTTCATATTCACTGTGTGCTGGAGCCTAGAAAACTGAAATGGTCCTGTTTGTGGGTCTGTAAGGCTGTTCCTATTGCCAGGTGATTGGTCCGTCATTCCCACAGACAGACAGTAGGAGGAACTCTGAGGTTTGATAGACTGCCAGAGGAGGGGTAGCTGGAGACTACTACCCATATGCCAGTAAGGCAGTGTGATGTCCTATTCCCATGTTGCAGTATTCACAATCTTTGGCTTATCCTTTGCTTAGCTACCCGAACATCTGGCCAGTGTTCAAAACTTTAGTCACTGCAAGGTACGTGGGATGTCTGACGTTGGCCGTAGGGTGCCTGGGCCATAAAAGTGATGTCTGCACATACCTTTCCTGTGAACGTCTCTGCTGCCAGTTTAGTGTGAGCTGTTCCTGCTGTCTCTGCCGTCTGATCTTCGTATTTAAGACAAGTACCTGTTGGGGCCATTTTCTTCTTCTGTTTTTAGGTCACTGCATGCCTGCTTAGGTTCATGTCATCCAGGAAAGGAAAGTGTAGGTGCGGACGTCAGATCCCCCCATAAGGACGCCCATGACCTCAGCCTTTTCTGTCTAGGGCCCAACCGCAACCACAATACCTGCGCAATTTGTCAGGCCTCTGTCCTTAAGACTCTGTGCAGCCGTCTGCATGCCCTAAACATCTACTTAGAAAACCAGCATCTTAAACGTTTGGCTCTGGCAATGGAAGAGCCATCTGGTCAGACCATCGAGCCACCAAAAAAGGCCAAAGTTTCCAGGCCTGAACCTACTGCTGCTCCTCCTTCATCCAACGTTCCCCTGTGGCTGAAGTTTGCCTGGAGGAACATGTGGAACTATCCAAGTTGGGTATAGCTGGTACTGTTTGAGATACTGCAGAATCTTGGGCTGAAAGCAGGTCCAAGGAGGCTTTCCAGACATCGGGTGCCGACAGTGAGGGGGAACCTCAGCTTATAACGGATGTCCAGACTGTTCTTTCCACTGCCTCAGAACATTCTGAATCCAGGCCCTCCTTAGGCCCTATGCCCTCCAGGCCTACCTCTTCTTTAAAAAGGAAGCAAAAGACAAAACCTGTCTCTCCTCCTTCAGAAAGCCTGCCTGATTAGCAAGCTTTCTGTCAAAGCTTATTTAATGCCTTTATGGCCCTTAGGCGTTCTATGCCTGCTTCCCCTTCGGCTGCCCCTCCCATTATCAATCCTAGGCCTCAGACTGAAGATAGTCTTCCTCTTGAAGCTGAGGACTTTTCAGATTCCTCTTCCGAGGACTCTTTCCTGTGCCCGTCAGATCCCTTCCCCTCTTGAGTATGCCTCCCCCAAGGAGGACTCTGCTGAGGCAGACTCCCCCTGGAGAGGACCTCACCTTTGGCGAAACCATCTGTAAAATGAGAGAATTATTTTAAATGTGATTCCTCTGAAATGTCTGAGGTCCAAAAGAGGTATTATGAACTCTTACAAATGGATACCCCCTTACTTTCTGCCATCCTTTAGTCTTACCAGCCTTTTTGGACGCCTTCAGTGCAGCCTCTTAAAATCCTATATCTCAACTACCAGCCCCTAGAAGGCCTGACAGGTTTTAAAAGGTCCCAGAAGGGCCAACTTTCTGATTAAATGTCCTGTTGCAGACCCTGGTACTATTTCATTCTCTGCAAACAAATTCTCCAGATTACTTCCCTCCATCTCTGTTCTTCCCACTGATAAGGACAGTAAGACTATGGAATGCAGTGACAAAAAAGTATACACCTCTGTCACTTTGGCTTTTATGGTGGTTAACTACAAGACACACACATCTAACTATGCCCTCGCCCTTTTGACTCAGGTTTCCAAACTTTTGACTGATCTCCCAGACTCTCCTTCTAAGGCTCAAATATCTAGCCTTATCTCCTTGTCCTCTCAAGTGCCAAGACATTGGATCAGATGCAGCTATGATGCTGCAGAAGGCATTGTCCAGATCTGCATCTTCTGCCTCAGTGCTTAGAAGGTATTCTTTGCTGAGATTCCAAACCTTACTGATGATATCAGGGCTAAACATCTGGATGCACCCCTGGACAGTTCTTCACTTTTAGTGACTAAAGTGGTAGATCTTTTCAAGACCCTTCAGCAAAAGGGGAAGGAATTACAAGACTTAAAACATTTGTTTGCATCTCCAGTTCATAAATTTCATAGGAATTCTCCCACCAAGACATAGTTCATCAGGAAGCATTCTACTCCTACCACTTATTCTAGGAGCAAAAAGAGCTCCAGCAGCCCCCTTCCAGGCCTGCTCAGACCCCAGTTCAGAAACTTTAGCTTCAGGATAGGGCAGGTAGTCTTTGACTACCTGTCTGTCCCCCCAGATTCCATTCCCCTATCCCAAAGACTCTCTCACCCCTTGGACCACAGCATTCCCTTCCTACCCATGCCTAAGGAAGGAGATCCTTAGGTGGTTGGATCAAGTCTCTCTCAACCCAGACTTCCTTTAAAACCCCTCACCCTAGTCCAGGAGATGTACACAGATGCCTCACACCTGGGCTGGGGAGCTGCTGTGGGCAGCTTCAATGTGCAAGGCACATGGACAGGCCCCTTTAAGTGGGAGCATATAAACATCAGAGAAATAACTGCCATCATCCTTGCTCTGAGGGCCTTCCAACACATTCTGAAGCTAGGCCCCCTGAAGATGTTCACAGACAGCACTATAGTACTCCAGTATGTGAACAAACGGGAGGGAACAAAATCTTACTTGTTATGCAGACTTGCAGTCCAGGCCTGGGAATTGGTGGCCCAATATGGAGTCACCCTGCAGGCAGTCTATATTCCCTCAGCTCAGAACACTCAGGCAAACACCTTGAGCCAGGTTCATGTCGGTCCCATGAATGGATGCTACACAGGGATGAGTTCCTGGACATAGTCCACAAGTGGGGTACACCACAAATAAATCTGTTTGCCTCCACTCTGAACAGCAACTTCTACACTTTTGTACCAGGGGACCCAGTACCCTACCAAGGGCAACAAATGCCTTTTCTGTGTCACGGAAGGAGATGTTTCTCTGTGCATCCCCCCTTCCCACTCCTTAAAACGTTTTGTTGAAAGTTCAGCAGGACAAACCAAACATCTTGCTGCTTGACTACCTTTTGGCCAAGACAGCATTGATTTCCCCTCCTTGTCCATTTAGCCAGGGGCTTTCATCACAAGTTACCTCACATAGTGGACCTTCTCACACAGGATAAGGGATCCCTAATCCATCCCCACTTGGAATCTCTGAACCTAACCCTGTGGGTGAGAGTTTTGATCCCCTTCAGACACCTTTACACTGATGATGTGCTTAATGTCCTGCAGGACACCAGGAAACCCAATAATAGGAGATCTTATTTGTCCAAATGGAAAAGAGTCTCCATTTGGTGTCTTCAAAGACAGCTAGACTCATTTCAAGGAGAAGTCCCTTTAGTGCCGCAAGCAGGGCTGGCATATTCTTCTGTTAATGCCTGCCTAGCTGGTTATTTCAGCTTGTTTGCCTCTTGACCCTCCTCTTGCCTCCCGACTTCCAGTGAAGTTATTCCTTAAAGGAGTACTGGACTTCTGGCCCCCCCAGGAAGCCAGTCCCACCCCCATGGGAACTGAACTACATTTTAGAGTAAAACCAAACAGACTCTGAAGAAGCCCAACTTTTTGGGTGAAAGCGCTTAAGTCAGTGTGATTTTAGTTTTGAATAAAAGTGGTCTTTCCTTTCAAGTCGCAGATCTGTTTGGTTTTCTAGTGTATGACGTTATTTTATTTTTTTTGGTACATTTTAGAGAAGCTCACAATTGCTCCTTTCGAACCAGCATCAAAAGCCTCTCTAAAATATTGCACTTAGAATACTGTGCTTTTGGTGGCCCTGACATCAGCCAGGAGAGTGTCAGTGGTCCAGGCCCTCATGGCCACCCCACCTTTACTAATCTTCCACAAAGATAGTGACCCTAAGAACCAACCAGTCCTTCATGCCTAAGGTGGTCAGTGAGCTGTCCCCTGGACTAGTGTATTCACCTCCCCACCTTTTTTCCACATTCCCAGAATGACAGTTAGGGAGTCCGCATTCCCTCGATTTTCACAGTCAACTAAGATTCTACCTTGAATAAGACCAAGTCCCTTAGGAGATCAGAGCAATTGTTTGTCTCATTTCACCCCAAAACTCTGGGAAAGGCGGTGACAAAACTATTTCAGCCTGGATTTCTATGACCATCTCCCTTTGTTACATCTACCATGAAAAACATTTAAACTCAAAAATTAAAGCCCACTCCACTAGAGCCATGACCTCATCTGGAGCTTTCTTCAAAGGGCTGGACACGCTTCCATTCTAGCGACAGCTACCTGGACAGCTGTCCATACCTTCACCAGACAGTACAAACTGGACCATTTTTCCAGGTCTAGAGTAGGGTTTGCTAGGGCAATCCTGCATGGATTCTTGGAAAACAGTTCCATTCCACCCTCCTCCTCTTCCCTTCGAGCTTTGGCACTCACCCAAAGGTTGTGAGTACTGCAACATGGGAATAGAAGGACATAAACTAGCTTTGTAAACTCTTACCATAACCATAGATATCCTTCTTTTCCATGTTGCAGTATTCTATCCCTCCCTCCTACCCCTATGTGTATGTATGTATATATATATATATATATATATATATATATATATATATAAAATGCCCTTTTGAATGACACAGGACTTGTGCAGCTTTCCTGGGAGTGGGGTCTGACTGGGGCATTCATTTCTGAGGAAAGGTACGTGCAGATGTCACTTTTATGGCCCACTCACCTTATGGCCAACATCAGGCATCCCATGTACCTTGCAGTGACTAAAGCTTTTGTATACTGGCTTGGACGTTCAGGTAGCTAAGCAGAGAATAACCCAAAGTTTGTGAATACTGCAATATCTATATTCTAAGAGACGGACATTGATGGTTATGGTAAGTTTTACACAACTATTCTTTTTATGAACAACTACTGTTACAGGTAAATAGGACCTACACAACTGTATTTTTTTGCCAAATGCAACAATACTATACTTGTTTGCATTTAATTTTAGCCTCTTTTCTGTACACCATCAGTTAATGGGACATTAGTTCCTGCTGTAGTGACACCTTATATGTTCATAGGTGATTAGAAGGCTAATGACCCTAAAGGGCCTTTTCAAGCCTAGCCATGCTTCCTAAATGTATATTATAAGTTTTGTCAGGTTTTGATACCACTCATTTTATAGGGTGTATAGCTTGGGTATGAGTGTTCAAACATTTACAAGGTTCCTCTTCCCAATAGGGACCTAGGTGGCAGACCAGGGGTAAATGCACAGTTCCCAACCTACTGATCTAAATTGCGCTTGAATTAGTGCAGGGGGGAGCTTTGCTTGACATGCATAGGGAAGTCTGTTTCAGAGAAGTGGTAGTCTCTGAGACACATTCCTGTCCCCCACCAAGATGTCTTATTTATGTTGCAGATGAGGTTTAGGTCACTACATTGGGGGATTCTCATGCCGTTTGTTTTGACATGTTCCCTAGTCACAACTGGGGGAGCTGTGGTTGGAAATTTTCATGAGAGGTGTTTAAGGGAGAAAGCGGGGTGAAATTGGAGCTAAAGTTTTTAACCAGTAACCTTTCTATATCTTCCGGCTCAGTATAGTTGGCTGCTTCTACTGTTAGTTTGGCACATTGTTGGTTGTTGCTTTTGAAGTTTCGAACATGGCTTATGAATGCATTGTGATTGTCCTAAGCCTGGGAAGTTAATTTTAACTCAGATTTGGCTATGGTAGACTGATTTTTCCCCGAGTTACTTATTTAGTTTGAGGGAGTTCACACCTTGCAGGGAATTGCACTTCCTGTTTTTGGCTAGGATTTTCTCCCTTTTGTTATACAACCTATTGATGATTGTTAAAAATTAGAATCCACAGGTTCAACAACGTCCCAAACAGCACACCAGCAACCCAAGGATATACCACGATCCACGATTTGCTTTTTAAAACAAGTTTATTGCTCCAACCATAAAAACTTAACACGATTGTTAAGCGCTTTTGTGTAAACCATACACTTCATCAGAACAATTAAAATGTCAATTAAAAGGCTTTAAATAGTGAAAAAAACGCCAAAACCATCTACCAGATTAAATGCATTCAATCTAATCAGTGCAACAATTTAAAGCTATAGTATTACATTCAGCCTAAGTGTCATACAATTTTGAATGAGTTTGCAACACTCAAAACCATAAGGATGACAATGAATATGGAAATAGTCAAGGAAATAAATAAATATTAATATAATCAGGAAAATGCTGCTGCAAGGTGTGTTTAAAACAAACGTTATAAAAAACCTTTTATAAAAAACAAAAAAACATGCATCATCAACACGTCTGTTGACCAGTGTGCATGTTCAAACATCTACCACACACACATCCCAACACGAATAATAAATTAAAAAATTAAAAAATAAGTGCATAATGCATATTCTAACAATACTCTTGACAAAGTTGTACAAATGTATTTTTAAACAAAAATTAACTATGAAACAGGTACAGTAACCCTACCCCAACATTTGTATATACTTCAATTCTCACGGTGGCTATTACTGAGCCTACCTTAAAAGTGGCTTGGTGGGAATCACTTCATTTAAACCTGGATAACATGAAGCATTAAGCTTCAGTTGCCATCTAATTTCCTTCTCACCCACCAACCCTTTAATATCTCCCCCTCTTGGGTTACCTTGAACCATATCCAAAATCGCAAACTTAAATTTTTCACACATATTATTCAAAATGTGACGAGACAATGCGTTGTTCACGTCCTGTTTTTTTATACAGTACAAATGATCATATATCCTATTTTTGAACTGCCTGTCAGTTTTACCGACGTAAAAACAAGGACATGAACAACACATAGCTAAGTACACCAGGTGTCGAGACTGACAATTCCCATTTACAAACCAGATTTTGTTCCTGTTGATGTTCTTAAGAATATAACAGTTCCCTTCAAAAATGTAAGCACACTGTGTGCAACAGCCACATTTAGTGGTTCCTTTGTTGGTTTTATATTTCTTGTTTTGCCTATCCACTTTAGACTCTATAATGCTCTTCATATTAAACCCGGTTTTGTACACAAAGGTAGGCCTCTCAGAAATAAAAGGCCGAATCTCCTCATCGCTACTAAGGATGTTCCAGTTACTGTAAATGATGTTTTTAACCTTCTCTGCATGTTTGCCATATTTCAGAATAAGTGATTTTGAAAAATGTCCACCATTTTTTACCAATGTGCCCACCGTATTACTAACCCCATTCAATTGGGAGTCCGGGGAAGATGTTGTTAACCCTTTCTCCAACAATGGGGTGTATTTTCTACCCCATTCACTAACCACATACTGCGTAACATCCTTGATCATATGTATGGGATACCCTTTAACCTCAAACATCTTCCCTATGAAATCAATTTCTTGTGTCATGTTATATTCCGTAGAAGTCATTCTAGCAGCCCGAATGCACTGACCTTTCAAAATACTACGTTTCTGTGCATACGGATGAGTGCTGCTAAAGTCAAGATAACCATTACTAAAGGTGTCTTTTCGGTATATACAAGACTGAAAGGACGAACCATCACTATAGATGAAAACGTCCAGATAATTAATACCGGTTCGATTGAATTGGTATACAAATTCCAAAAAGGAAGTGGTGTTATTAATATAATCAATAAAACTTTTAAGTTGTACTGTATCCCCTTTCCACAGAATAAACAAGTCATCCAAATAACGGACGTAACAAGAAATGTGCCTCATCCAACTGGACTTAAAAATGCACTCTTCTTCCCAGTCCAAGAGAACCAAATTAGCGTAAATGGGGGCGCAAGCTGCCCCCATTGCAACGCCAGAAATCTGTTTGTAGTATTCACCTTCATAATATATGAAGTTGTTCTCGAGGACCATTTCAATAAGAGATGTTATGAGTTGAATCTTATCCCAATCAAAGCCACTGTGTTTCCTCAAACTGTTGACAAAACTGTGTATTCCATCCTCCTTGGGAATACAGGTGAAAAGATCTTTAATATCAATGGTGACAAAAATCATGTCTGGTTCCCACAAATCTTGAGTAAAAATACCCAAAAATTCCTAAGAGTCTTTCATGATATGCTTAGTGTTTGTAATGATATGTTTCAACCAACATTCAACCAACAATCAATCACCCTACCAATAGGAAAAGTTTTACTGTGGCTGCCGGCAATAATGGGTCTAAATGGAGGGTTGACCACATCTTTGTGGACTTTGGGAATCCCAAAAATTGTAGCAAGTACAGGGAAGTCAACTTTTAAAAATTTGTAAAGATCTTCGTCTATCCTTTGATCCAGTAGAAACTCTTCCAAATAAGAATCTATTCTACTGTGTGCAATGTTGATTTGATTGAGACTAAATGCCTCATAGTGTGAAGTATTATTTAATATGTCAAACATTTTGTCAACATATGCACCTTGATCATACAGTACGATGCCACCACCTTTGTCAGCCGACATAATCCTGATGTTATGTTCACTTAAACTGTCTAAAACATCCCACACCTTTCTATCCTTAACACTATTTGCTGAATTATATCTCATATGATTATACAAATCATAAAAATTGTTGTTAACTACTTTCTCGAAAGAAGCCAATGTCTTGTGCATGGGCGGCATAAAAGTACTTCTCTTTTTAAGCTGATTAGCAGTAGAAGGTTGTGAAATGTTGTCATGAAAAAATATACCCAAATTTAGTTTCCTAAGAAAAATTTTAAATTCGACCAAGGTGTCAACAATGTCAAATGCAGCACTAGGAGTATATTTCATTCCTTTCGAAAAAATGGAAAAATATTCATTTTCAATGAAGTGGGTAGTGTAATTATATATTTTCATGTCACCATTAACGTTCACTATGTTGTTTAAACCAACTTCACACGGAATTGCCACTTTTTCAAGCTGTATTTCACTGCTAATTATTCCCTGTGACGATTCCAGTGTTTCTTGAACCCCTCCTTCTGTCCTGACTCTTCCCATCTGTTCCACCTCCCCCCCCCTTGTACTAAAACATCCTCCCTTACTTTGACCTGGTTACTATCCCCCATGTTGGAAAAATGTGGGTAGTTGTAGGTTATTCCTTGACCATTTATATACTGAACCATTTTCATACTGTTTTAAATCCCTAAGAAATTTCTTGCTTTTCCTGTCAAAACTCTTTTTACTGTTACTTTCAGCAAATTCAAACTGCTTGTAATATAACTTTTCCCACTGTGGGAATACTAAATCTCTGGTTATAGTCTGACTAATCTTATCAGCTTCTACCATCAAACCACTGAGTTTACAATCATTACATGATAACACAAATTCCATAAATTGCCTTCCGAAACTGTTAAACATATCTTCACATTTTTTTATGTTCTCAGAATTCAACTCTATCCCAATGGGTACCTTGAAAAACCGAAGGCCCATAGGAACAATATTACACTCTAAACATTTGCGCAAGTACATATTATCAATCTGTATATTTTTAATCTTGTTAAGTTTGTTCCCAAGATTGAAAATCATGTCCTTTAGGGTAGAAGAAACCCTATCAGAACCACCATGTTCATTATGCACGTTATCAACATGACCAAACTCAAACGGAATATGTAAAAATTTGTCTAGTTTGGTTTTAAAATTAAAACTGTTGCCCTCTTTTGAATTTGGCAACTCGTTAACAACAGTACCTTTAGCAAAGTCCAGTCTTCCAGTCTGCTGCACTTCTTTTACTGAATATGTTCTTTTTGGCGGTGCTCGTTTGGGCTTAGCCCCCGAGATGAAATATATGTCGTCCGTTTTGTTCAGTGAACCACCAGTAAAGCCGGAAAAACCTTTTTTGTTCTCATTACTCATCTGAGGAGAAGAATCCGGGGACGCCACTGGCACTTGTCCATTAGGTATAGCATCCGAACTTTCATTGCCTGTCAGCAACTGTAGAGAGGACCGCAAAGGCGATGTCACTTCCTGCTCGACCCGATTGGTCGCTGTGCTTGTCAATCTGCTAGGCGGTGATAGTAGTTCTATTAGCCGAATAATTTTTCCCTTGAGAATGGCCAGTTCCGAATGAACTTTGTCCATTTCGTCCCTCCGGACAGGGGAGAAGTTAATAGAGCCATCATTAGTGGAATCCATGGTATAACGAACAACTTATTAAAAATTAGAATCCACAGGTTCAACAACGTCCCAAACAGCACACCAGCAACCCAAGGATATACCACGATCCACGATTTGCTTTTTAAAACAAGTTTATTGCTCCAGCCATAAAAACTTAACACGATTGTTAAGCGCTTTCGTGTAAACCATACACTTCATCAGAACAATTAAAATGTCAATTAAAAGGCTTTAAATAGTGAAAAAAACGCCAAAACCATCTACCAGATTAAATGCATTCAATCTAATCAGTGCAACAATTTAAAGCTATAGTATTACATTCAGCCTAAGTGTCATACGATTTTGAATGAGTTTGCAACACTCAAAACCATAAGGATGACTATGAATATGGAAATAGTCAATGAAATAAATAAATATGAATATAATCAGGAAAATGCTGCTGCAAGGTGTTTAAAACAAACGTTATAAAAAACCTTTTATAAAAAACAAAAAACCATGCATCATCAACACATGTCTGTTGACCAGTGTGCATGTTCAAACATCTACCACACACACATCCCAACACGAATAATAAATTAAAAAATAAGTGCATAATGCATATTCTAACAATACTCTTGACAAAGTTGTACAAATGTATTTTTAAACAAAAATTAACTATGAAACAGGTACAGTAACCCTACCCCAATTCTTGGAAAACAGTTCCATTCCACCCTCCTCCTCTTCCCTTCGAGCTTTGGCACTCACCCAAAGGTTGTGAGTACTGCAACATGGGAATAGAAGGACATAAACTACCTTTGTAAACTCTTACCATAACCATAGATATCCTTCTCTTCCATGTTGCAGTATTCTATCCCTCCCTCCTACCCCTATGTGTATGTATGTGTATATATATATATATATATATATATATATATATATATATATATATATATATATATATATATATAAAATGCCCTTTTGAATGACACAGGACTTGTGCAGCTTTCCTGGGAGTGGGGTCTGACTGGGGCATTCATTTCTGAGGAAAGGTACGTGCAGATGTCACTTTTATGGCCCACTCACCTTATGGCCAACATCAGGCATCCCATGTACCTTGCAGTGACTAAAGCTTTTGTATACTGGCTTGGACGTTCAGGTAGCTCAGCAGAGGATAACCCAAAGTTTGTGAATACTGCAATATCTATATTCTAAGAGACGGACATTGATGGTTATGGTAAGTTTTACGCAACTATTCTTTTTATGAACATCTACTGTTACAGGTAAATAGGACCTACACAACTGTATTTTTTTGCCAAATGCAACAATACTATACTTGTTTGCATTTAATTTTAGCCTCTTTTCTGTACACCATCAGTTACTGGGACATTAGTTCCTGCTGTAGTGACACCTTATATGTTCATAGGTGATTAGAAGGCTAATGACCCTAAAGGGCCTTTTCAAGCCTAGCCATGCTTCCTAAATGTATATTATAAGTTTTGTCAGGTTTTGATACCACTCATTTTATAGGGTGTATAGCTTGGGTATGAGTGTTCAAACATTTACAAGGTTCCTCTTCCCAATAGGGACCTAGGTGGCAGACCAGGGTAAATGCACAGTTCCCAACCTACTGATCTAAATTGCGCTTGAATTAGTGCAGGGGAGCTTTGCTTGACATGCATAGGGAAGTCTGTTTCAGAGAAGTGGTAGTCTCTGAGACACATTCCTGTCCCCACCAAGATGTCTTATTTATGTTGCAGATGAGGTTTAGGTCACTACATTGGGGATTCTCATGCCGTTTGTTTTGACATGTTCCCTAGTCACAACTGGGGAGCTGTGGTTGGAAATTTTCATGAGAGGTGTTTAAGGGAGAAAGCGGGGTGAAATCAGACTAAAGTTTTTAACCAGTAACCTTTCTATATCTTCCGGCTCAGTATAGTTGGCTGCTTCTACTGTTAGTTTGGCACATTGTTGGTTGTTGCTTTTGAAGTTTCGAACATGGCTTATGAATGCATTGTGATTGTCCTAAGCCTGGGAAGTTAATTTTAACTCAGATTTGGCTATGGTAGACTGATTTTTCCCCGAGTTACTTATTTAGTTTGAGGGAGTTCACACCTTGCAGGGAATTGCAGTTCCTGTTTTTGGCTAGGATTTTCTCCCTTTTGTTATACAACCTATTGATGATTGTATTATATCAGGGTGGCTTGTTTTTTTTATTTGTCCTGTACTTATTTCAGGTAGCTGCTGCTGCTTCAATGCTAGATGTATACATAATCGTAAAGGGGTTTTGTCAATGACTTTGCATAGGCACCCATGCTCCCTCATTTTGGGAGGCTTAAAATTTATCAAGGGATGATTGGACAATAACCCCCTTTGGTGGGGCTGAGCTTTTCAACCTGTCATTGGAAAAAAAAAGTTTGAGAATATGAAGAAGGAAGGCAAGATCCTCATCAATGTTTGAGATACATATCAACCTCTCAAGTGTATGGTATGCTCTGTAGAGTGCAGAAAAGCCAAGATCAGCTTTTGCTTCAGTATTATTTAGCAGCAGCAGCAGAAAGACAGAGGATGTGGGAAAAATAAACAAAGACCTGGCCATGGTAACTTCCAGAATGGTTACCAGCTTAGAGGCAGTAACAGTTGACAAAAACAGAGGTACTGTGGTCCTCCTTTATGAGAGGCAACACTGTGATTCCTGAGACCTTCTCTGGTCCTCCCACTGTTGAGGTAGTCCGAGACAGTTTGTTCTTCAGCTTCAGTGTGTGGCTGACCATCATGCAAGACGAGGATCATGACAGTAATATCCAAAAGCACTGCAGTCCCCTTCCTTCCCTAACCCCAACAGTGTTCTATTTCCTAACATCCTACTCTGTCAGAAGACCTTTTACAAAAAAAAAAAAAAAAAAATAGTCCCACCAGACCAGAAAGGATCAGGTTATTAATCCTATCTTCTTTCAGTTTCAAAGAAGATGAAGGACCTTAGTGGCCAGTACTTTGAATGGCCTAAACAAATTCCTTCACTTCAAGTTCTTTTAAATGGTCATGGTTTCTTCTCTGTATATCAGAAGGGCACTCAGTGTGCTGTTTGAACTTCTAGGGCACCTGCCTTCACATAAAATTTTCCCAAGGAGTTTAGAAGGTTTTAGCCCTTTAGGGTGGGAGCCAGTCGCCATCACTTTCAGGCTCATCCATTTGGTTTCACTTCAGCCCCTAGGTTTGTAGTTGCAGTGAAACCAGAGGCTGCAAGTGGAGAAGATGTTTTGGATGACTGGCAGCCACCACTTCAGTGAGGTAGTCTAATTTCTTTGAGGGAATCTCTTCTCTGTCTGTTCCATTTCTTTGGAATCATTGTAAGCACAGCAAAATCCCTGATACAGTTTTGTTAATTGTTCTCATTTGTTGGGCACATGCTGGATACTGTTATCATGCAGGGTACATCTAACCTCAAATAAGATCCTCTGTTTAAGGAATGTGGTGATTCAGGTCATTCAGGCCCTATCTCACTTTACATAAAAGCCATGGGACTCATGACAGCAATTATTTGCATGGTTGTAAATGTCAGATATTGAAGGTAAATTATTCAGTGGAAATTAAAAGTTCAGTGGCCTTAACTGACACAAGCCTTGATGCAACAATACACAGTGCGCAGAACTTTTATGTCTCACTTGAGATGGTGGACTTGTACTCCATAACTGACTCTGGGCAATCCTTTCCTGATGCACACTTGTGCAGTGGCTTACCTACAGATGAGGTGCATTGATAGAGGCAGATGATCTAAGGAATATTGTCACACAGAGGCCAATGTGAACATCAGCATTTTGGAGATGAAGACAGTTCTTATAGTGCAGGCATTTCAGGACTCCTTGCCCCAAGATATGGTTGCTATTCACACTGACAACATGGTAGTAGTTTGGTAGTGAAAAACTCATTTGTACTTCATTTGAGAGTGGATGAGGTTATGAAGATGGACAGTGTCCTCCAGCCACTTCCTAATAGCCAACCATATTCTTGGGGAGGTAATTTCCCTGACTAACATTCAGTCGCTGTTTATTGATGCCATACAAGTGGCCCTTAGCACTGATAATCTTCTATAGCTGGAATATTCCTAGCCACAACCTAGTTGTACCCCCCACTGTTTCCAGATGCAACAGCTTGTGCTCCCTAATCCTTCATCTGGACGGTCTTCTTGGTATGCTTTTGACAATAAACATTTCCTTGGATTCCATTGCATCCTTCCATTTCCTCTTATGATAGAATCCTTTCAGAGAGTCTGAGTAAGTCTATGATTAGTTTCATAGCCCAGTTTTGACCACGAGAAGTTTAGTTCCTTCTGCGTTGGCCTCATGTTATAGAGAAGTTTTTACATTTGATGCCCTTCGGACCATCTCAACACATCCCCTTGGCAAGCCTGACCTCATACTTCACTCCTCCCATCTAACCATGTGGTTACTTCAGTTGCAGTGATGACTGTGGACTCTTAGTGCACTGACTGACAGGTGGTCCAAATCCTCAGTTCTTTGTGGTGGCCCGATACTAGAAAAATGTACAGGAGTAAATGGACATGTTTATCTTTCTTGGACTTCTTGTGAAGTTTTGGATCCTTTCACTGTTCCAGTACCTGAAATTATAGATCGTCCGTCTCAGGTCTCTGATACTTGGTTAAGGAATTACTCTTTTAGGGTGTCCATATTCTCAATTTCAAACTTTCATCAGGGCTCTAACTCACTGTCCTTGGCTTCCTTTAAAGTTTGTAAGGTTTTTCTTACGGCACTTGCCTTGTCTAAACTATCATAACATAGCTAGTTCCCCCTTGATCTAAATTTTGTATCGGATAAGTTGACTACATTTAAACTAGCTGCTATTACAAATGTAAAATTTGTATCATGGCAAACTCTCTCTCTGGTGGCCATTACTTCTGCCAGAATAGAGTCACAGTTGCAGGCTTTTAGAGAATGAGTGACCTGTGCATTGATCAGCACCCTGATTGGAGAACAAACGTTCACCAGCAAGTTGTTAATCTACATGTAATGCCCACTGAAAATTGAATCTGCCACTTCATGGCAGCATATAATGCTGCTGTGGAGCTCAGACTGAAGAAAGTTAATGGCCGCCCTTATTTTACTCTCACTAAGCATCACGTTTGCTGTTTAGCGAAAGTGTGTGCATATGTGTGTTTGTGAGTTTTTCTGTCTGCGTGTGTGTGCGCGCGCGCGCACTTGTGTGAATGAGCGGAAAAGTGTGTGTATGTGAAGTGTAAGAGGGCGCAAGCATTGGCAGCAGAAGCAGTTAAGAAGTTTACATACCTCTTGACCTCTTAGCTCCAGTTGCAGCCTAAAATAAAGGGGGCACAAAGGATAAAAAAAATAAGAACAGATATTACTGTTATAAAATTGCAAAGTTTCTTAAATAACAGGATTTGTGTTAGCATGCATTTTCTGAACCACAACTGTGTTTCTTTTGGGTAAGTAGTAAGATCAATCAAGCAGTGGCAGCAGCAGTTAAGAGGTTTGCATACCTTTCCACTCTGAATTAAGCCTAAAATAAAGAGGGCACAAAGGCTAAAAAATAGGAACAGATTTTAAATATTGCTCTTACAAAAATTACAAAGTTGCTTGAATAACAGGATTTGTTTTAGCATGCATTTTTTGTAGGAAATAGTCTGAAACTCAAATGTATGTCATTATGTAGTGACTTTAGTCCCCGATGACTTAAAACAAACCACACATTTTTAGGCATAAGGAACCAAAAAAATGAAGTAAATATCCGATATGTTTTGAAAACATTGGATGTAAAATACTTCCTCCAACATCATTTACATGTGCTACAGCAAGTTTGAAACATTAGTTACAGGAACTACTTTATATAAAAAAGTGTGTGTGTGTGTATATATACATATATATATATATATATATATATATATATATATATATGTGTGTATGTATATATATATATATATATATATATATATATCTGTGTGTATGTGTGTGTGTATATATATATATATGTGTGTGTGTGTGTGTGTGTGTGTGTGTGTATATATATATATATATATATATATGAGTGTGTGTATGTATATATATATATATATATATATATATGTGTGTGTGTGTGTGTATATATATATATATATATATATATATATATATATATATATATATATATATAAATAAATATATGTTTGTGTATATATATATATATATATATATAAGTATATAGATATATATACGCACACATGTATACAACAATAATATAGTAATGCAAAAAAAATAAGTAAAACACAATAATTTTACGTACAGCTCATTCTCTAAGCGCAATAATGCCTGTGGCATCAGGCCTCATAACACCCCTGGACAGGTGTTATTTACACAGTAACAAACCACCTGTTGGGCATTATTACTTGCATGTACTACCCCTCCATATTTCCTGTCTATAAGGTGTCTTTTGTAAGTTAATATTTAATAAGTCATGATAAAAGTAGCCACAAAGACGAGCTTCTTCATTTGCCTAACTTCTTTCCAAGTTTGTCTAACTGAGGCAAATCTTTATTCCATTGAACTATGCACAAGCAAGCTCAGTGTTTACCGGGACTAAACTAAATCTATCAGAAAATATTAATAGTTGTCTGTATAATTTTCTAAAAAGAAATTGGACTCCAGATTCTCTTAGATTACCTTTTCCATGTGGCTGGCTGAATGCATTAAATTATGTTACGAAATTACTCTCTCTTCTTTGCCTAGGATTCAGTCATGCAGGACAGTGGTTACTTTTCAAAACTTTTTTCAGGACTGCATCTTTGGGTGATATTTGTGCAGCAACTGTTTGTGCTTCTCATCAAAGTTTTGCAAAACATTACAAGATTGTAGTGATCTCTAGATCTGGGTCTTCATCCTATGGAGCCACACTTACTAGGGGTATAGTACTATGTGGTGACCACTTAGGAGGATAAACTTGGCATGCTGTCTTAGTGGTTGACAATGACTAACCTCTTTATCTCAAATATGAAAGTTACTTAACATACTGGTACAGCTGGATAGGAAGCCTCGGTCTCAGCAACATCCCCTTCTTGTCTTTTTGCAGACATAGTCTAGATGATTTTAGTGGTTATATATTTGTTTATGATTCACTTCAGTGCAGCATAACAGGACTCTGAAAAGGAAGCTTGTTGGCAGGTTATTATGGGGAATGCCTTGTAGTCTGGCAAAATTTCAGATGCTGAGATGTCTAAAGGCCTCTGGCTTTAATCCTTTTGTTTGATCAGCTGACCTACTTCTTTTGCTATGGTAGATACATACATTTCATTTCCTAGTGCTTCAACAGTTCGATTTATTTATAGCTGTTGTCCTTCTAAACCCCCTGTCCAGTGAAAAACTTTGATGTTATGTAGTCCAATCTCGCCTTCATTCTTACCCGTGGGTTGGACTCTGCCATACTCTAGCTCGAAGTCTTCACTTGGCTCGTGGCTAAGAGGTATCCCATCATGCAACAGGTCTAGTCCCCATATCTCGTTTGCCGCTCGTTATGCTCAGATTTGGTCTCGCTTTTGGCCGTGGCTAAGTATACTGTTTAAGAACTTTTGACTTGTTGCTCAAAAAAGCTATTTTCATAGCTCTGTGTGTGTGGTAGTGGTGTTATACTGCCTTTGTTTTGTTTCTCTTGCTGTTTTTGTGACCTTGTCATTGGCCGTTGGGGTATTCCGTTCATTTCCTTTCCCCCACGGGCTAGGCCCATTTCAGTTAGAGGACCTAGTCCACTCCATTGTTTCCGTGTGGTCTTTGGTTTGGTGCTCCATTCTGTTAGCGTTTAGTGTTGTTGTGTCTGGCTAGTGGTGCTATCCTGCCTTTGTTTCCCCGGGCTAGGCCCATTTAAGTTAGAGGACCTAGTCCTCCCTGTAGTCTTTTTCTTGTCGGTTACTAGGCTGTTTTTAGTTAGAGGCTCTAGTTTCTTGTGCGGGGTTTAGTTGGGTCCAGTGTGTGTACGTATTGCTTTGTACCTGTGTGTATGATTTTTCAGCATGTCCAAGGATTCTAAGAAACACAGGCCTTCGGGCTTTAAAAAGTGTGTTGAATGCAACAATAAAATGTCTTTGACTGATGGGCACTCTGTGTGCGTGTACTGCTTGGGGGCTATTCACCTCCAAGAGTCCTGCTTGTTTTATCATTCCTTCAGTCCCCGTGTACTACAGGAGAGGAAGAGCAAGCTCATTTTGAAAGGACTGCTTTAACACTCCTTCGAGGAAGACTTGGCTAAGTCTTCCAGTGACTTATCCTCTCCAGCTAAAAAGGACAAAAAGACTTCTAAGAAGCGCTCTCTGGCTCCGTCTTTTTCGTCGGAGCTGCCAGACAAAGTTGCTAGAACAGCTTTTCCTTCTTTGGTTCCATTGCCCTCGGTGCTGACAGAAAATAGTGTCTTGACTAAGTCCGAATCAGCTCCCAGCCTTTCGGAGCCGGTCACGGATATTTTGGTTCGGAGCTGGTCTCCAGTTATTCGACCGGTTCCTCCTTCACACAAGTCCCCTTCTGTAGGGAGATCCAGATCTCCAACTATATCCTCCAAGTCCCTTTCCGATGAGGACATTGATAGAGTGGTGAAGAAACTACTTCAGTCATCTGACTTGGCCAAATTGATTTTGACTCTGACCCAGTCAGCTTCGGAGCCTATGGCCTCTTCATCCTTTGTTGTTCCTCCTCCGAGCCTTTCTTGGCCTTCGGAGCCAGAGTTGTCGGTTCCATCGGGTGCTGTTAGGTTGGCTCCAGTAGCCTCGCCTAGCCTCTCGGTTCTGATTTCTGCTCTGACCCCGTCAGCTCCATCCACTGTTCTCTTGTTGGACCCAAGGGGGAGGGCTCAGATCGATCTTCATTGGTTCCGAGCCTTCCTCTCGGTGCTTCGGCTCTAGTGAGCTTGGACCCGACATCTGCTTCAGACCTCATCTCCTCGGTGCCGAGGGTTACTACTGTATCCTCTACAGTTAGTCGTCCTTCGGAGCCGGGGGGGGGGGATCAGCCTTCGAGGTTATGAGGAGTGTGCTGGCCAGGTCGTCAGCTGCATCCTACGGCACCGATACTGTGCCCCCTCGGGCACTGGTGTCAGTTTCAGATCACCCTCTATCCATGGGCAGCGGACAGTAGGCCTCAGGATATCTCCATGAGTGGTCCCCAACTTTCTGACATCTCCCCAGAGTTTTTGCCTGAGGAGCCCGCCAGAAAGAGATTGTGTAAGAGGAAATACCTCAACTCCCCGGATGAGTCTCTCACGTCGGACACCAACCTCGAGGAGTCAGAGGGGTCCCCCAAGTCGTCTTCTGAAGATATCTCTTTTTCAGATATCCTTGAGATCTTGAAGCAGAGAGGCAGCTGGCCCTCCAAATCCCCTTCTGATGAGGAGTCGGTGTTCCTGAAGGCTTTCAGGTCTCAACCCTCCCCCTCTTGGGTCTCTCCCCCTTTTGATGAGCTACTAGATCTTGTTTGTCAAAAGGTGTGGGAAACTCCTGACAATGTGGAACCGGTCCCTAGGAGACCCAATAAGTTTTTGTCTGCCCCCACTGACGAGGAATATCTAACAAAAGGCATTCCAGTAGATGCCATGGTGGTGGCAGCAGCCACCAAGAAGGAACTTGCTGAAACTTTGCCTACTGTCCATCCGCCTAACAAGGTGTCCCGGGCTATGGACAGGTATGGGAAGCATGTGTTTACCTCAGCAGCCTTTACACTGCGGTCGCTGAACTACTTGACGCATTTTACAAGGCTCCAGAGAGATCTCTTAAAAGAGCTAGGAGATTCTCTACAGGGTAACATTTCTGATGCCGTGGCACAGAAGGTTAATGCACAGATGTCTACCCTAAATTCTCTTACCAACTCCTCCATGAGGCTGATCTCATATGCGGCTGACGGAGCGAGTAGGGCAGCGGGTTCTGGAGTCTCTCTTGAGACACCCCTGGATGCGCCTGTGCAATTTCGCGGAGGCCTTCGAATCTATATTCACCAACGCCCCTTTTGATGGTTCATCATTGTTCAGAACCAAGGTGAAGGGCACTCTCACTAAGTGCGAGCAGGAAGGAAAAACCCTGTTTTGCCTTGGGAGTCTGTTTTTCTATGCCTTCTAGACCTTACCCCAAGGGCCAGAAGAGTGGAAAAATGTGGTTCAGGAAGTCACAGAGGTTTTTCAGGGTGCACAAAGTGATTTCCCCCTCTGGAGGCAGGGGAGGGGGTGGAAATTGAGGTAGATGCCACCCTAGAGGCATTGGAGGCCCGCGTAACTAGGAGGACCATGATTCCTTTTGTGGTTCTCCCTACCAGTGCTCCTGAAGGGAGGCCCAACATGTGCGTCTCTGGAGCCAGTCGGGGGTCGCATTTCTTTATTCCTAGAAGCCTGGCAAGATGTCACCCAAGACGAGTGGGTATTAAAGATAATTTTCAGATTTTATCATATTCCCTTCTCTTTTCCTCCCCCGCCAACCAAGAGAATCCCAGACATTCCACCCAGTCACAGAGATTCCGCAACTTTAGAAATAAAAAAGTTGCTTTCAAAGGGAGCCGTCCAGCCTGTCCCCGCAGACCAAGTAGGATTAGGGACTTACTCCAGATTCTTTTTGGTGCCGAAAAGAACAGGAGACCTGAGACCCATCTTGGATTACAGCCGATTGAACTTTCATGCACAAAAGTCCAAGTTCCTCATGGTCACCTTAAGTCAATACTCCCTCTGTTAGGGAAAGATGTGTGGATGTGCTCCATTGATCTCAAAGATGCTTACTACCATATCAAGATGGACAAGGCATCGAGAAGTCATCTACTCTTCCAGCTGGGAGCCATTCATTTTCAATTTCGTGCTCTGCCCTTTGGTCTCACCACAGCCTCCAGGGTGTTCACCAAATGCATGGCAGTGGTAACGGCTCACTTGAGATATCAGGGATTCTAAGTGTTTCTGTACCTGGATGATTGGCTCCTTTCTGCCACCACCAGGCATCTGCTGTTACAGACCATGGACGCCACCATTACACTGTGCCAAAGGTTAGGATTTACTCTGCAATGGAAAAAATCTGCCTTGTTTCCCTTGCAGCGTGTCACTTTTATCGGCGCCGAACTAGATACGGTGCTCATGAGGGCCTTCTTACCAGAAGAGAGAATTCAGACCCTACAACAGCAGGTATACGCCTTACTACCATTGAGGGAGGTCAAGGCAAAAGTGGTCCTCAAGTTATTAGGGACCATGGCTGCCACGATCATGCTAGTTCCCCTTGCCAGAGTACACATGAGGGTTCTTCAGTGGCTACTTTTTGCCCAATGGTCACTACAGCATCTTCCACTCTCCCATTCTATTCTGATTATGGACACGTGCAAGCAGGATCTACACTGGTGGCTTCAGGCCAGCAATCTCAACGTGGGCAAGCCTTTTGTTTCATCTTCTCCAGTTGCCAAGGTGACCATGGATGCCTCCCAGATTGAGTGTGGGGGTATTATCTTGGCAGGACAGTCCAAGGCACGTGGCAGGATCACGAGACCCATTTGCATATCAATGTTTTGGAGATGAGAGCAGTGCTATTAGCGCTGCAAGCACTTCAGAGCTTTCTCCCTCTAGGGACAATTGCAGTCCACTCAGACGACATGTCAGTGGTATGGTATCTGAACAAACAAGGAGGAACCAAATCATACCCCCTTTGCAGAGAGACACTTCGAGTTTAGCAGTGGGCAGTGTCTTCCCAACGCTTTCTAGTTGCAACGCATATACCGAGGAAGTCCAGCGTGATTGCCGACAGGCTGATCAGAGCTATCCTAATGCCTCACGAGTGGTCCCTGAACAATTATGTTGCGAAGAAGATATTCCACAGATGGGATCAGCCTTGCTGCGATCTATTTTCCAGCCCGCTAAATGCCAAATGCAGCAGCTACTTCACCCTTATCCCCCTGGAGGGGGAGACACCTAGGGACGCTCTGGTTCATGATTGGCCCTCCCGTCTTCTCTACGCCTTTCCACTGTTATCTCTGATATCAAAAGTCATTCAATAAGCACAGTCTTTAGGAAGCAAAATGATCCTCATTGCCCCACACTGGCCTCGTCAGATTTGGTTTCCCTTCCTTCAACTCTATCTAATGGACAAGCCCTGGATTCTGGACCCAACTCCACATCTGCTGACTCATATGTCAGGACAGTTCCATCCAGACCCTCAAGTTGACAGCTTGGCTGCTCCAGTTCCATCCTTAGTCAGGCTTCATGAATTTTCCCCGGAAGTGGTCCATATTCTATCATCTTCCCACAAGCCCTCTACCAGGAAGATTTATTCCAGTAAGTGGAAGAGATTTTCTATTTGGGCCCTTGAGAGACATATTGATCCTTATACAGCGCCTATTTCGGCAATATTAGAATTTATTTCTCAACTGTTCAGTCAGGGGTCAGCTGCAGCAACCATTAAATTGCAACTGGAAGCAATTTCTACCTTTCACGTTGCTAATGAGCCCAACCTTATGGCTCATAGGCTTTGAAGGGCTTTTCTGAAAGGGACATTGTTACTCCGACCTCCAGTCTTTGATCCAGTAATGCCATGGGACCTCAGTTTTGTATTACAGAAGCTCACCTCAACTCCCTTTGAGTCTGCAGCTATGTGTAACATTAAATTCTTGTCATGGAAGACAGTATTCTTTGTAGCCATAACTTCAGCTAGGCGGGTCTCTGAACTCTAAGCATTATTGATTAGGCCACCTTATTTGGTGTTTCACAAAGATAGGGTCTCCTTAAGAACCAATCCTTCCTTTGTTCCAAAGGTTGCCTCTGTTGTCAATATCAGCCAATCTATTGAGTTGCCTGTGTTTTTTCTTGAATTCTCCAACAAGGCAGAATTTAAGTTTCATCAGCTAGATGTTCATAGACCATTGCGTTTCTATTTACATAGGACAAAAGATTTCAGGAAATCAGATCAAATGTTTGTCTCGTTTTCAGACACTAGACTTGGGGTTTCTGTTTCTAAGGTAACCTTGTCTCGCTGGATCTCTGATTGCATCTCATTTATTTATGCTTCCAATGGCAAAGGATTACCCATTAAAGTGAAGGCTCTTTCTACACGTTCTATGGCTACCTCAACTGCGTTTCAGGCTAGGATGTCTATGGATGATATTTGTGCTGCAGCAGCATGGACTTCACCTCATACCTTTATTAGTCCTACAAATTAGATCTGGTCTCTAGAGGCAGATCTTCTTTTGGTTCCACAGTGCTCAAGAGTATTTTTTAGTGAGCCACCCAAGATCAAGGTGCTAGGGATGCTGTCCCACAGGTAAGAATGAAGGCGAGATTGGACTACATAACATCAAGAAGTTATGTACTCACCATAACGTTCGATGTATGTAGTCCATCTCGCCTTACATTCTTACTAACCCTCCCTCCTACCACATCCTGGAGGACCTGGAGGTATAGTCTCTAGGTGTCAGTAGTCCTTTCTGTTGGGGTTCTTCTTCTTCTCAGTGTGTGTGTGTGTGTGTGTGTGTGTGTGTGTGTGTGTGTGTGTGTGTGTGTGTGTGTGTGTGTGTGTGTGTGTGTGTGTGAGCTTGCAGCAAACAAGATCTGGGGAATAGTCCTGTTGCATGATGGGATACCTCTTAGCCACGAGCCAATTGAAGACTTCGAGCTAGAGTATGGCCGAGTCGGAGCCAAGGTTCGGCTCCGAATCCATGGATAAGAATGTAAGGCGAGATGGACTACATACATGGAACGTTATGGTGAGTAAATAACATGTTCATCGTGTTACACTGCTGCAGTCATTACACTTGGGTTATCCTGCCGTCAGGCGGTCCCGCAGTTGGCCAGAGTTCCAAAGTCTTGGTCCGGCGTCGGTTGCTGTCGCTTCTTCCCTGACGTCAGTGCGACAGGGGTATATAAGATGCATCCAACGCCATTTTCTTCAGTCTTTCTTGCCGCGTGGTGCCCGAAGCAGAAGCAGTTCGCAAGTGCCGGTCGGCCGACTCCTGAGATTTTTGAAGTCGAATTTTAGATCCGAAGTCTTCAATAAAGCTTAGTTACCCCATTGGGGAAACTTTTCTTGCCTCAGACTGATGTCAGAAAAAGTTAATAATTGTATTTCTTGTGGGAAGCAAATACCTCATAAGGACTTCCACACTTACTGTATTTCATGCCTAGTGATGCCCTGATCACGACGCCACTAGTTGTCGGTTTTGTGCTAGATTTAACAAACAGACTATAAAAAGACGTTTTGATTTTGCTTTGCACTACTTTGGCCGAAGTTTCAATTATACTATGCCGTTGGATCAACCGATGACCGCAATTCCGAAAAAACGCAAAGACAAGGATAAAGACAGGTATCCAAGGTCCAAAACCGACGATGAAACCTCTTCTAGGCCAGTCGTCGGTTCACCGGTTCTCAGTGAGGTGCTTTCACAGCCCCTGACACCCGCTACCTCAGAGCCACAGGCCGCCTCCTACTCACACGTGGAGACAACTAGGCCTCTGGAAACTCAAGGTATTGGGCCTACGGAAACTAATCCCTCAAATGGGTCCAGAGCCGCTGAGCAGGCATCGGCTTCTGAGGGTGTTTTCAGACCTTCACAACTTACCATTAAAGCAACAGCCAAGACAAAAGTACCATTAAAGACAAAGAAGCAAGTACAGCATTCTCCTGGACAGTCCTCCATGCCTAAGAAACAGATGCTTAAAATGGCCAAAGACCTCACTACTCTAATCAAGGGGTTCCCATCCTCCTCCTGAGAAAAGGCCTAGCCAGGATACAGTCTGATTCCTCTGATCAGGTTTCCATTTCCTCTGATTCCTCTTCAGACCAGGGATACTCTCTACCCCTCTATGAGGGCTCTGATGCTGAAGAATCTATCCCTTCAGCCTCTCCTCCTGAGGATTATTCTTTTGGGGAAACTTTGCATACCATGAGGGAGCATTTCCATTGGGAAAGTCAGGATTATACAGAATCCAAGAAAAGGCTCAGGGATTTCCTTTTATTGCCTCAGCACAGGCCCCTGGCTAATTCCGCCTGTGCTAGATATTGTGGATGATATGTTCTCTGAATCCAGCTTATCTCCTGATTCTTTGACCCTGCACCAGCCAAGCCAGATAGGTATTATAGAGTCCCTGACTCTCACAAGTTTCTTTATAAAAACCCTTCTGCTGATCCAGAAACTATTTCCCAGGGTCCAAAAGGGGTTAAGGCTTCCATTGCAAAAAATCTAGTGCCCTCTGACAGGGATTCCAGAGCTTTGGATAGATGGGGGAAGAAAGTTTACACTTCTGCAACTTTAGCAGTAAGGGCTTTAAATTCCCAGTTTCACATGCTTAAGTACCAACAATATTTAATGGCTCAGTTAAAACAGAAAATGCTTGCAAGCTCAGAAGCTCCTGACTGTAAAGAAATGCAGGATTTATTGCATGCAGTTGAACAGGTGGGAAAACATACTCTGCAATGTGGCTTTGATTCTTTAGAGGCCTCTTGTAGGGCCGCAGTTACAGGTTCTGTGATTCGAAGACATGCTTGGTTAAAAGAACAGAGTTTACCTGATCATGTTAAGGCAAAGTTATTGGATGCTCTTTTACAGCATGATACCTTGTTTGGTGTTAAGGTAGAAGAGGTGTTAAAGAAAATGGAGGATAAAGCTAAATCTATGCAAACAGTCAAGGATTTCTTACAGGTACAGCCACCTTGATTTAGCAGAAATTGGCCAACAAAAAATTGGTCCTTTCCAGTGTCGGACAGGCCACAGAAGCAGATACAGACTCCCAAGAGGCAGATCTCAACCCCAAGGCTCTAACAGACAATGACAGTGGGGCACCTCAACCCCAAAAGGAGGTGAGAACAAGTCTCAACCTTACAGGAAACAATCCCAATGACTCCCTCCTTCGTACGCCAAGCGCTTCCCTTTTGGCAGCCCCCTTAGGGGGGAAACTAGCACTTTTCTCTCAAAACTGGCAAGCAGTCACCCAAGACAAATGGGTTCTGAATATTGTGTCTCAAGGTTACAGGTTCCACTTTCATACTTTACCAAGGCTAAAAGGAATGCCAGACCTGTTACAGAATCAGTGGGCAGAGGCACAGAAACAAATTTCAGCCCTCATGGACATGAGAGCTATTCAAAAAGTACCACAACAGGAACAAGGACAAGGATTTTACTCAAGACTCTTCCTGGTCTCTAGAAAGGACAAGGCCTGGAGGCCCATACTAGACCTTCCAATTCTAAATACTTACCTGGACATTCCAAAATTCAAAATGTTGACATTACAGCAGCTTCTACCCATTCTGGGCAAGAAGGCTTGGCTTGTTACTCTGGACCTCAAAGAGGCATACCTGCATGTCCCTATCAGACAAAATTGCAGAAGATGCCTCAGATTCAAAGCTGGTACAATGCACTACCAATTCTCTGCACTGCCCTTTGGTTTATCTACTGCGCCTAGGGTCTTTACAAAGTGCCTGGCACCAATAATTGCATTTTGCAGACAAAACGGAATTCAAATATATCCATTTCTGGACGACTGCCTCATTCAAGCAGAGACAAAGGACATTCTTCTACAGCATCTGGCGTTTGTAAAAAGGTTGCTAATTTCTCTAGGGTACACAGTAAACGAAAGGAAGTCAAAACTAGTGCCCTCACAACAGATTATATTCTTGGGTGCCAGCTTAAATACAACGGCCCAGAAGGCTTATCTCACGCTAGATAAACAAATTCAATTAACTCAATGTTTTCAATTACTGGCAAAAAAGTCCCATCTCCCTGCAAGAAAAATTCTGCAGGCCCTGGGATTCATGGCATCCTGCATACTACTAATACCATATGCCAGACTGCATATGAGGAAATTACAATGGTACCTAAAAAGTGTTTGGACTCAACACTCTCACAGTTTAGAAGCATTAATACCAATGATTCCCTGCCTACAACAGGAGTTTCGATGGTAGGCACAGGCATGTCACCTAAACAAGGGTCAGCCTTTTACCCTACCCACAGCCAGGCAGACTCTAACAACAGATGCTTTGGATTGCGCCTGGGGAGCACACATGGCAGGAAAATGCATTCAGGGCAAGTGGACCACAGACCAGATGCATCTTCAAGTCAATCAAAAAGAGATGTTGGCTGTTCAAAATGCCCTAACAGCTTTCAAGGACCTTCTGCATCCAGGACAATTATTATTAAAGATAGACAACACCACAGTTATGTGGTACATAAACAAGCATGGGGGCACTCATTCTTATCCCCTATGCAGGCAAGCCATGACCTTGTTGGAACACAGCTCTAACGTATCAAGTTCATCTGCAAGCACAATTCCTGCCAGGAAAGAAAAATACTCTGGCAGACGATCTAAGCAGAAATATCATGGACCCTCATGAATGGAAATTGAATCCACAAATCTTCAGCATGGTAACGGAAAAATGGGGATGCCCAGACATAGATCTTTTTGCCTCCCCATTGAATTACCAACTACAAAAATTCTGCACAAGGACATATCACACACAAGCATGGAAAGTGGATGCTCTCTCGTTCAGCTGGAAAAGCCTAAAAGTTTATGCCTTCCCACCACTGCCTCTACTTTCAAAGGTACTCCTAAAAACCAGATAAGAAAAACCACAGATGATCCTGATTGCTCCAGACTGGCCATGCCAGCACTGGTACCCAATCTTAAAGAACTTAGCTCAAGGCCCACCATGGATTTTGCCTCATATTCCACACCTTCTGACTCAACAAAACAATCAGATCTTGCATGGTCAGCTCAAAACCCTAAACCTGACTGCATGGAAGATTCATTAGTCAGACAGGCAGCACCTCTCTCTAAAGCTGTTATGGATGTCATTTTGGAGGCCAGGAGGCCTAGCACCAGGAAAGCTTACTCAGAAAAATGGAAGAGATTCTGCGCCTGGAACCAGGCTCAAAGCCTTGACCCTCTTGTCCCAAACATTCCTAATTTTTTACAATACTTAACTGAAATGCTGGACAAAGGCCTATCCTTCTCATCAATTAAGATCCACGCCTCTGCCATTTCAGCACATTACAACATGGATCCTCCTTTATTCTCTCATCCCTTGCTAAAGCAGTACCTCAGAGGGGCTAAAAACATAAGACCGCCCCGGAGAGCACCAACACCAACTTGGGACCTCAATTTCGTTTTGGAAAACTGACCCTGCCACCTTTTGAGCCAGCCAATACAGCCGACCTAAAATTTTTATCATGGAAAACTCTGCTGGCAGTAACTTCATCACGAAGAGTATCAGAGTTACAGGCATTAATGGCAGTGGAACCTTTTATCATTTTTCATCGGGACAGGGTTTCTTTAAAGACAAACCCTACCTTTATGCCAAAGGTGGTATCTAGTGTGGCTCTTAACCAAACCATCCATTTGCCAACTTTTTATCCAAACCCCCAGAATAAGGGGGAGAAACGTCTGCACACATTGGACATATGCAGGCAGCTATGCTTCTACTTCGACAAAACAAAAACTTTCAGGAAAACTGAGCAACTGTTTGTAGCATATGCTGCAGGATCACAGGGCAAGGCTATCTCAAAGCAGACTATCTCCAAATGGATAGGACACTGTATTCATTACTGCTACACACAGCATGGAAAATCAGTCCCTAATAGCATTAGGCCACATTCCACCAGGGCAACAGTCACTTCAACAGCCTTTCTCAGAGGAGTACTTACCGAGGACATTTTGGAGGCTGCAACTTGGAGTTCAGTGCACACCTTTACCAAGCATTACCACTTGCCTCTTTACTCTAAATCCAGAGCAGGATTTGCCACTGCAGTTCTGCAGGGCCTCATAGCCAATCCTAACTCTTTATAGACCAGCCACCCAACCTTAGCTTTGGGATTCTATCCAAGTGTAATGACTGCAGCAGTGTAACACGATGAACATAGTACAGTTTTGTACCTACCATAAATGTAGATGTTCGAGTGTTCACACTGCTGCAGTCCAGGTTACCCTTCCTCCATCCCCTCTGAACTAGCTGGACTTACCTATATCTTTCTATCCTATACAACCTTTGTGGTGTATTTGCTTGTAACTGAAGGTATTGTTTTTATTTTATATGTATATTTTTTATTAGCAATATGTATTGCCTACCTACTTGGGGGCACCTGACATCTGGGGCAAGAAAAACTGAAGAAAATGGCGTCGGATGCATCTTATATACCCCTGTAGCACTGACGTCAGGGAAGAAGCGACAGCAACCAACGCCGGACCAAGACTTTGGAACTCTGGCCGACTGCGGGACCGCCTGACAGCAGTATAACCCAAGTGTAATGACTGCAGCAGTGTGAACACTCGAACATCTACATTTATGGTAGGTACAAAACTGTACTTTCTTGTTTTTACGTATGGCGTCTAGGAATTAGCACATTTAAGATATGATATTGCCCCAGAAAGGAACATTGCTGTACATTTATTTCATGCTATTAGACTGCCACGGTGGTGCAGCTGTAGCGTTGTTACCTCACAGCAAGAGGTTCTCCCGTTCGATTCTCGGCTGGAGTGCGGGGAGTGCCTTCTGTATGGAGTCTGCATGTCCTCCTCGTGGTTGGGTGGGCGCGTAAATGGACATGCGTAAATGTGTGTGCCTTCGTTGAAGGTTGAACATCGAGCTGGCACCTCGGCGTTCGTGAAAATCAACTGCCAATCATTAGCGGACCAGAGTTCTGCTGTGGCGACCCCTAACCGGGAAAAGCCAAAAGACAACAACAACAACAGTTCACAATGTTTCTAAAGACGTGGATCCAGCATATTTAGTTGTATTTCACTTCCTTTAAGTTTATACCTGCTGGAAGAGGGCATACCAGCTGTTAGACATGGAGGTTCTTAAAAGGTGTCGATAAGTATTCTATTCCAGAAAAGCTACTATAAAGAGAGTACGCATTCCATTAGCAGAAGAGTTTCACCTTACTGCTTGATGTCAATAACATTGTTTATAACATTGATTGGAACAGGTTCTGAAGCATTAACATTGACAAGTCTGTGTGCTCATTCATAAAGTGTACCTCTCGGGTAGTTTGATCACATTGTTACCCATATCTTGTTAAAGGGTATATTGAACCATAATGTCATCCCTGTTTTTCCCAGCTTAGAATTTTTTTGCACTGGGTTAGAGAAATCTTAAATTTCTTCTTTTACAGCTAGCTGCATCTTAAGAGTCATGCATTTCCACTTTTGATATTGTTTTTAGTTTTGAATTATATTATTAAAACAAGGCATGGGCTTCAGGCAGGGTAATTCTAAAAGCTCTCTTTGATTCTCTGAAAATAATATGTTGGTCATAATGAACTTTGTAAAACAAAATTTTTTCTGGAGAACAGTGTGTTTATTGAACCAGCCAGCTGAATAGTTCAGATAATTTCTGCATCATACCTTTCAGATTACACAGATTCTTTCAGCAGGATTTTGTATGCACACATGCATGAGTAAAAATTCTACATTTGTCATGAAGGTTGCATCTAAATGTTTAACTTCAGTTTTTCAACATTTCTCTTTTTTCTCAATATGCTTACATAGAAGATGCATGTATTATGTGGTTATGTACAGAATTAAATGTTTGCTGTGAGTACAACTGTACAGGGAAAGCTAAACAGTTAATGGTTTCTTTCAGTATGCATGAAGGCAGGCTGGTAAAAATTCTGATGTTTCCACCTTGTTTGTTGTGTAAGCTTTTGCTGTAAATGTGGCAAGAGTCACAGAGACACGTAATTTATTTATTTATTTAAATTTGTTGACCGGGAGTGTCCGACTGGACGTAGGTCCATTTTCAGCGAAGGCCTGGGGAGAAAAGCTCCACAGTTAAAATAAACAGACAGTATATACATTGGATTACATAGTGAATAACAATTTACATAGCAATTACTTACAACATATTTCCAGATGAAGAACATAGTACATCAGTAGACAACTAGAATCTTTATCTGTGAAGTGCATACCAGACATTAACAAATGTTACAAGAAGAAGCAGTTTGTGCTGTATAATAAGTACTGGCTTATGAGCATCTGAGCTTGCTATAATCAAGGTAGTTAGTGGAGTGGAAAGAAAGGTAGTGGTTGGATGGGGTGGATGATATTAGAGTGGGAGTTGCAAGGGCATAGCCAGCATGTTTTTAGTTGCGCTTTTAGTAAAGTTTTAAAGTGGGTGCATGATGGTATGGAGGTAATTGTGGGTGGGAGTGAGTTCGATAATTTGGCTATGGAGCAAGAGAATAGTGCTTCACCAGCAGAGTTATTGGCCTTAGTGATTTGCAAGTGATTTTTGCTGCTGGATCTTAGTGGTCTGGTGGTGCGATAGGGTAGGAGTAGATTCTGGAGGGATGGGACATTTAGTGGATGGTTTACTAGTTTGTGGGCGAGTGAGAGTGGATACCACTGAAGGAGGTGAGGGAGTTCAAGCCAGCCCAGTTCAGCAAGTGAGAGACAGTGGTGACTACGGAAGGATGCCCCTGTGGCGAATTTGACGATTTTGTTGTAGCAGGTCTCTAGCTTGTTTAGATCACATTGCCTTAGGTTGGTATATATTGGAGAGGCATAAAGTAGGGTGGAGATAAGGTGGGAATTTGCTATTGAAATCTTTGCTGCTTTGGTGAGAAATTGCTTATTTCTGTATAACGCTTCTAGTTTTTTTGTGGACTTTTTTTATAGTCATGGATATGTGAATGTCAAATTTTAGTTTATTGTCTATTTCCACTCCTAGCAATTTGGTGTGTTCAGTTGGGTATATAGTGGTGTTGTCTTTTGCCGTGATGTTAAAGTGAGAGTTGTTTTGAGTATGTTTGGTAGGTTGGAAGATGAGTAGTTTAGTTTTGTTTGGGTTGAGTATTAATCGGGCATCGGATAACCATGTTTCAATAGAGGAAAAGGCTTCCTGTGTGACTTTTTGCAGTTTTGGTAGGGACTGGGCTGAGCAGATGATGGTCGAGTCATCTGCGTATTGTATGAGTGTGCCATGTTTGGTGGCAGAGGCTAGATTATTGGTGTAAACAGAGAAGAGTAGGGGTCCAAGGATGGATCCTTGGGGAACCCCTATGGAGACAGGTAGTTGGGGAGATATGTCATTCTGCCATACAGTGGATTGTTGGCGGTCAGACAGGTAACTCTGAAACCAGTTGGTGACCGATTGTGAGAAGGCTAGGTTATTGAGGACAGAGATAAGTTGTTTGTGTCAGACCATGTCAAATGCTTTAGATAGGTCTAGGAAAGTAGCAGAGGAAAAGTAGCCATTGTTTTTATGCTGAAGGACAGTGTTAGTAAAGGAGAGTAAGGCAGTGGTGGTGCTATGGTTTGGTCAGAAACCATGCTGAGTACTGGAAAGGAGGTTGTTAGTAAGGAGGTAGTCTGAGACCTGAGAGTGTATGCATCTCTCTAGTATTTTGGAGAGTGGAGAGAGAATAGCTATGGGGCGGTAATTGGTTAGTTCTGTGGAGGTGCCTTTGTGGAGGAATTATATGTGATACTTTCCACAGTGTGGGAACGTAACTTTCTGACAGAGATTGGTTAATCAAGATGGATACTGGGTAGGCCAGAGCATCAGCTGCGATTTGTAGGTATTCACTTGGGAGGCTGTCTGCTGCTAATTTGGTGGGTTTAAGTTTAGTTAAGAGTTTTTATGTTGGAGGTAGGTACAGGAGAAAAAGAGAAGGCAGTGGGGAGATTACTAGTTGAAGGTGTGGGCTGCAGGGGAGGGGGGGGGTTGTGTTGTTTAGCTAGTGATAGTATGGTTTGGGTGAAGTGTGTGTTGAATGAGGAAGCAATATTTTCTGAGGAGTGAGGGATGTTAGGAGGGGGGGGGGGGTACTGATTTTACCTGGGTGGAGGATGGAGTTTATGGAGGACCAGAACTGTTTGGGGCTGTGTTGTGAGGAGTCTAGGGCAGACTTGGTAGTATTGGGATTTGTCCTGCTTTATCAGCTTTTTGACTCTATTGCGTAGTTCTAGGAATTTCTGTCTAGCTGAAGGGGTTTTGGTTTTGCGCCAGTGCTCCCAGGCTTTATCCCTGTTTTTCTTTTCTGACTTAGTGGTTTTCTGTAGCCATGGGGAGGGTTGTGCTTTGGTTCTGGAGAATCTTATAGGGATAATTTCTGGGCCATCCTTTAAGGAGTGCCAGCAGTTTTAATCAGTGTATCTGCCATTTGGATGATCATCTTTTCATTCATCAGGTATTTGTCTGTGTGTTATCTTGGGAGGGCACAGTGGCTTTGGAAATGCTTTGCATCAAATATAAGGATATACTGCTTATGCTAATTCTTGTTTGTGTTAATCTTTTATCAAGGATGTTTGTCCTCCATACCATACATTTAAAGGTTCTTGTCAGAGGAAGGAATGTGCTACATCCATATAGCATACTCTGTGATCCTATTGTAAAGTGCTACACAATGTTATGAGGATTTACTAACGTAAGCTGTTTAGATTAAAATGTCCCATTAAAAGCATGTTTGACGATGAAAACTCTTAGCATAACAGTTGTATGAGTTGATTTGTCTTATTTTAGGCAGAAACTAGCAGCTGCTTGTGATATTAATACCTAAATATAGACCCTCTAGCATTCTGAAAAAAATGTTCTCAAATTAAGTAGCTGGAAGGATGCCAGCAGGAGAAAAGGAAAAGGTTCTAGGAATATTTTCTAGTTATTTTATAAATATCTTAACTGGAAACAGATTTTAAAAACTTGAGCATATGTGTGTGTTTGTGTGAGATGGTGTACAAATTCTTATAACACACATTGCTGGCTGTGTTACAAAAATACTTTCTAGCGGAAGATAAATTTCTTTTAAGTGGAAAATGCTGACATAGTAACACTGATGTCTCATCAAGTACTGTGAAGAAGCACCAAAAACAAACAAACACAACATTCCTCAAACATAATATCTGACTTGTAACCAGTTCATGCATGGCTGTTTATGCTGAACCACAAGCATTCTCAGATGTTGGCCGAGCACAGTGATGCATTTTTTTCTATATATTATTTAGATTTGTATTTTCCCTGCATATGGGTATAGACAGGACTTTCAGTATTGGACACCAGTTTCTAAAATGTTATTTCTTCCTTTCGCTGAGATGTAGCATAGTTACACTTTTATTGTTGTATGTAACCTAAATATGTAATTAAAAATACAGCATACATACTGAAATGATTAGCTTACAAGGCTTTAACCAGATTGCTAGTAATATAGCACTCTGGACATAGTTATCTTCCTTGATGGCTGACTTATTCTCTTAATGTTGTGTTTAAAGCTGAGAATGTTTAATGACTTTATGTGGGGGCAAAATGCTTCAGCATTATTTGCATATTATAGCTTACATGATGTATACCTTGCTACATTAATGCCCTCACACTGAAAAACTGCTTTATGTTTACCCTAAACTATTGCAGAGTCAGCTTTCTCCATTAATTCTCAATTATTGATCAGTTAAGAAAAAAGAAAGCTGGCATTATCCCAGGAAACGTCTAGCCCCTGCAATGTTTCCAGTACAGATCGGCAAGTGATCTTTAATTGTTAACCTGTAAAAGGAAGGATGAGAAATAAACGCTAGATTGTTTCTGGGACTTTGATACCAGTAGGTCACACTTTTGTACATTAGTGCACGTTCTGCTTGCACTCAGTGATATTGATGCCAGACTGCCTGTGATTGAGTATTTATTCTGTCTACAGCTGTGTAGTAGTACAGTCACTTTTCCCTGTCTTCATTTTTTTTTTTGGGGGGGGGGGGGGATACAGAACATCATTTTATATGTGTTTCTGTTTTTTGAACTTCTTAAATAGTAAATTGCATCATTTGCATTCTAGTTTGAAACTTCCTAGTTTTCTTGTCCTTATTTTGTTTTTGCATGTGATAATTGCCAAAGAAGTTAGGAAGCCTGTAAATAATTGTTCCAATAGGTTACCTTATACAGCAGGTCATATGTGTATGTATTTACTGTTTTTTGAATGAGTTAAACCTTGTAGGTCTATGGGATATCTTTAGGGAAGATTGCAAGTGATATTTACCTAGATGGGGGAAATTGGCCAGAACTCCAGGGAAGTTACCTTGCCATTTTTGGTTACGTTCCATGTAACCGTTAATGGGTACTAAACTTCTGCGAAGTCAGATGTGTGGGCTTTCAGTTAAAATTGTACCTTAAGGATGGCATGACATGAGAGCAGTACCTGTAACACTGTATGTGTCAGTGTCAGTATTAGTAGTACTTGAGTCTCTAAGCACTTTGCATGGATAACTTTCTGATCTTTCCAGGATTAAAGTCATTTGTAGTAGTTGCTGAGCTTTTGACATAACGTTTGCTGCCAGATGGCAGCATAGCACTGCGGATTCCTTACAGGCTTTTGTTTGGAGTCTCCCACGCTAGCAGACGTTCTAACATCAGGCTAGCTTTCTTGATAAATCCTACAGCTGAGCTCACTTTCCAGCAATCACAATTCAGCATTTTTCTCACAAGATCTCACACTCAAGATGCATGTGCTCAATTGTGGTAAACTTTGACGTTATACCAGCTCTAATGACACATAGGTATAAAACCCTGATTGTGGTCCAGGTGACCAGAGTTCATTTAGCATCTTGGCTGCTTAATGGAACTGGCAGGGAGGATGGATGTGCTAATCATACTGGAGGGGGAGATGAGCCAACCTCTGGTTGTAGCAGCCATTCAGAGAAAGGAGGCAGGCCAGTAACCTCAGGGCATGGGCATAACACATTAAATCACCGATTGGTGGAAGCCTTCATTAAGCAAGTGCATAGGAGCATGCACTCGCAATGGTGAAGGCATGGCTCAGGCACTAATGTAAGTCTCACATTCCTCCCATCTCCCAATCCCTCACCCAGGCAAGGAGTTAAGCCAGTAATATGTTCTCATTGCTGAGATGTTGGAGAGGACTCAAACAACTTTCATGGCTGCCAAAATGATTCTCTCTGATGGCTCTGAAAAATGAGATCAAGTCTAATGGAGAAATCATGGTTGTGGGCAGGCATGAGGACAGAAAGCATAAACTAAAAGAAGTGTTTTGAAGTTGCATGCTTACTAGATGAGCACACCTAGCGCATGAACCCACGAGTTATTAGCTGCTAGTCCTGATGTACGTCAGTGAAAAGTTCCTGCATTTGATGTCTAGATACATATTTACCTGTCCCCTGTGGCTGACAAATTAATAAAGTGCTCACATGGGCATTGCCCAAAAAAAAGGGGGGGGGGGCTGGTGCCTAATGGCAGCAGCTGCTTCAGATCTCATCAGGAAAATGCTTCTTTTGTCGTCTTTTTTACCAGAAACTTCAAGAAAAAAAGCAGTTAAAGAGGAAGGAAACGTGGTTAGATTAAGTGAGAGTGCTGTGAATCTGTTAAAAACTGGATCTGCATTCTCATTATGCTTTGGGTTTGATCAGCTTCTTACAGTGACGCCTGTAAGCTCAAACATACAAGAACTACAACAGCTAAGGATTTTGCTGGAACATGGAGATGAATGCAGACTTTGAGCAGACAACTGGCATGGCAACTGGTAATCACAAAAAAGAAAAGATGTATCAGATTGAGGAAAAGAGGCACCAGAGCAGGAATTTCAGTCAGATTGAAGGTAAACCCTCACAGGCCTGCACTGTCGCCCATACTTCTAGCCAAAATACACTCACTTGAAAATAAGATGGATCAATTAAGACTGGAACTCTCATCACAAAACAAGGTTAGAAACAGCAATTTATTTGTGTTTACTGAAACCTGGTTAAACCAAAATATGAGTGATAGCGCAGTAAATGTAGAGGGCATGACTTTATTCAGAGCAGACAGAATTCATTCACTATGTGGCAAGTCCAGAGGAGGGGTAGTGTGTATATATGTTAACAACTGGTGCAGCAGCTGTGTAGTGACCACCACCTTCTGCTCAGAAAATATTGAAATTCTGTCACTAAAATGCAGGCCCTTCTACCTGCCAAGAGAGTTCAGTGGAGTATGCATCACAGCAGTCTACATCCCACCTGATGCAAATATTAGTGACACATTATCCACCTTGTGTCAATCTAGAAGTGGCCCAGAAAACAGAAATCCAGAGCATGTAATAGTAATTGCAGGAGATGTCAATCAGGCTAACCTAAAGACTGTATTACCCCACTACCACCACCATGTAAACTTTGCCACAAGGAGGGTAAATGTACTGGATAAGGTCTACACTAACTTCAGAGCTGCATATAAAGCAAAACCTTATCCACATCTAGGGAGCTCTGACCACCTAGCAATCATGCTGTTCCAGCTTATAAATCCATTTGAAAACCAGTACACCTACTAGAAAACAAATAGGGATCTGGCCTGAGGGAGAAATCTCAGCTCTACAAGATTGCTTCGACTGTACATACTGGTCAGTGTTTAGAGTGGCTGCTGTCACAAACAACCATGTTGAGTTGGACACATGCACTGAGTCGGTCACGGCTTACATTTCTAAGTGTGTGGAGGATTTAACACACACCAAACTCATCACCATACGAGCAAATCAAAAACCTTGGCTAACTAGTGAGGTGTACGAGCTCTTGAAAGTAAGAAATGCAGCTTTCAAATCCCAAGATATGGAGCCAAACTGAACAAAGGTATCGGAGGCGAAAAGATCTTATGGCAGAAAAATCCAAAGTCACTTCAGGGACCAGAAGGATACCAGGCATCTATGGAAAGGAATTCAAGCCATCACCGACTACAAGCCTATATCATCTTCATGTGATCATAGTATTGAGTTTCTGAACAAATTCTTCAGTAGGTTTGATGCTGACAGTAAAACAACAGCATGCAGAATCCCTGAAGACAAGGATTTATTTTTATTTTATTTTACATTTGTTTACCAGCAAAGTCCGACTGGACACAGGTCCATTTTCAGCGGAGGCCCAGAGTGAAAAGCTCCAAAATATAATACATATAAGCATACAGTGAAGTAGAGATTAACAAACCCTTAAAGTAGGCAATTCTTAAAGTACATAAGTCATCATTGAAATCTTTTTTTTTTTTTTTGTACAAACATAAATAGCTGTTTAGGCATAGATGATATGAAGGGTAAAAGCAGGCTGGTAATACTGTTTATTACCGTAAGATCTTATGTTGAGGCAATAGGTAATGTTTGCCAGTATTATAGAAGACCGGTATTAGTTTTGTAAAGTAAATAACATATTGACAAACTTTCCAGGGGAAAATTGGTGACCCTTAGCAGAATCCTTGCAACAGTGCATTGGTATGGATTAACCGGGGATGAGCAAAGCCAATTGTTTAAATAGTTTGTTTTCAGGAGTTTTTTTAAATTGAATAGTAGAAGTTATGTGGCCTGGTATTGAATTCCAGATTCTGGCAATAGTGTGGGCAGAGAGAGATTTACCAGCATCATTTTTATATTTTATAACATTTATGAGGTTCCGGTTACTAGATCTTAAGGCTCTAGTGGTAGTGTGGGGCTGAATTAGATGCTGGAGTGCTGGGGTTTTATCAAGAAGGTAGTTGAACTTGTGCGCTATTGAGAGTTGATTGAGTAGCAGTAGTTGTCACAGCTCCAGCCAATTGAGCTGCTTAAGGGATAGACAGTGATGGGACCTATGTGAGGCTTCAGTAGCAAACTTGGCAATCTTGTTATAACAAGATTCCATTTTGTTTAGTTTTGTATGTCTGACATTAGTCAGAATAGGGGAGGTATAGAGGAGGATGGATAAGAGATGAGTCCTTGCAATAGTGGCTTTGGTATGGTTAGTGATATACTGTTTGTTCCTATAGAGGAGTCCAAGCTTTTTGTTTACTTTCTTGATGGTTTATGCTGTGTGGATGTTGAATTTCAGGTGATTGCAGTTTAGTGTGTGTGGTTGGAGTGATTTGAATATTATCTTTGGAGTTTATGGTAAAATTATTGCTTATAGGAGATAATCTACCAGGACTGAGAAGTAGTAGTCTGTTTTTTTTTTTGGGATTAAGAATAAGTTTGATGTTGGTGAACCATGTTTCGGCTAGAGTAAAGTTATTTTGGGTTAGGGTTTGCAGTTCATTTAAGGTGCAGGTGGCGCATATAATGGTGGTGTCATCTGCATATTGTACTACTGAGGCAGTAAGTGAGGATGAAGAGATCTGTGTGGTAAATAGAGAGAACAGCAATGGGCCGAGGATGGATCCTTGAGGGACTCCTGTCGATACTGGTAATAGAGGGGTAATGCTACCATTTAAAAGTTTACAAAAGTCATATGACCATTATTGAAAGCACTTTACCCATCTTAACATTCACAGAAAAAGTAAGCTTTGTGTCATTTAACATGCAGCAATTAAACAGAGTTAGCCAGCCATCAGTCCTAGAAAGCCGATAGAGGAGCATTTTCTTCAGCAACAGGGAAGCTCTAAAGGGTTTGGTGCCCAAACCTGACTTTGTCACCTCAGCTCAAGCTGGCTGCTGGTTTGTTGTTGTGGAAGGTGCCCTGAAGTTTTGGAAGCTGGCAAGCTGTTACATCCTTAGCAGGCTGTAATCCATATAGTTTAGGCTACTGCAGCGGTGATCATTTGAATATGTACTGTCATGGTACATTAACTTCCATATTTGTACTATATGCACCCCCCCACAACACACACATGCACACACCTACACATCAGTTGATGTTACAGGGCAGGCATGAATTTCTTTTAAACAGTTGATAGCAACTCATGTTAGATTTATTGAGACTTAGGATCCTTAAACAAGAGAGTATTCAGTTCTCGCTCTTCAGATGCTGTTTTTTCCTCCCTAGCACTTGTTTATTCTCAGATGATTTTATTTTTTTAGAACTCTAGACTGATAATGTCAATATGCCATTTCTTCATACCATCTGGCATTTGTAGGGTCCAGGTTGGGTTCTTATGAGGCAGATTTACATAGAAAAACAATATCAGCCTTGTATCTGAAAGATTCTGATTAGTGGAATAGATCAAGAAAGAATTTGGGGTTTTGTATGGGAAAGTAGTTCACATTTAGTGTCCGTTTATTTTTCAGGGTTGCTTTAACTTTTTATAATGTAGTAAGAACTCTGAAAACAAGAACTGTGCTGATACATGTAGACAAATTCAGTACAGCAATCATCTGAATTCTGTGTTCAGATTAATTAAGGTATTGTACGATAAATATGTAAATGTGTGGAACTGTACTACACAAAAACAGTGCATGATAATTATAAGCTCATTCATCAGTCTTATAAAATTTTCATGGAAAACCTCTTCCCAATGAAATAAGGCAAACTGGGGCAAGGAATTATACAGAGCAGGTAAGTGACCATTTGGCAAAATCATTAGTAGCTAAATCTCAGGTGAATAAATACAACATGGTATATTATAAGACTTTGTATGATGATGATTGGGACTAAGACACATACACATGTTTTAGAACTGGATGTAATAGTGTCTTTATTAAATTCATTTCAGAATATAAATTGTTTACCTTTCAATGTTTCGTGACTTGTTTGGGAAGGTTTGAGAAAGGGAGAGCTCTGAACCGAATGGGCTTTTGTTGGAGGAATTTTGAATGTCCCTTTGATACTTAAATAGTGTAGATTCTTAAAAAAAATCTTGTATTAAAAGCTAGGTTAATCTTGATTAAGACAGAAAGGAAGTTAGGATCTTAAAATTGCAGGTCAAGGTGTATTTATACTTTTTTAAAATTGCCAAAGCAGTTAAAATGAAAATTAATAGTTTACCAAGTATATTATAAGCAGTCAGTTTGGGTTTGTACCTAATAAGAGAATGTCACAAATTATTTTGTTACAGTCTACTGCCTTTCTGTGAAGGGAACTACAGAAGAGATGTTGGTGGTCAGTTACAATGCTTCCAGGCGTTTGTATTAAAGAAAGAATTTGCGTTTCAGGTACTAGAATATTATAAAGTACCAGATTGGTAATTGCACAAGAATTACCAGCTCAGTAATGTGCAGGAATAATAAAGATCTGAAGTAGTTTACTTCATTTGGTCTTCAACCTGTCGGTCACGGATCCGTACCGGATCTGACACTGCTGCATCACCAGCATCTGAACCGAGTTCTCAGCTCCTCTCCTTACCCATCATGCCCCCTGCCTTCTTCCTCCCTTCAGATCTCATTTGCCACTAGAAAGCTAGGATCATGGTTTAGGTTCTCGGCTAATCGTTGATTGTTTTTTTTTGGATGCTTTTTTCTCTGTGCTCCTATTTTTCTTTTTTTACTGTTCTTTCACCTCCCCATGCAGTCGTGTGTATAAAAAAGAAGTCCTCTTCTTTTCTATCCTTTTAGAGAGAGCGTGTGTGAGTATTTTTCTGGGGCTGCTTAGAGTCATGTCCAAGACTCCTAAACAGGGTTTCAGAAAATGCACAGTGTGTGGCCATAAGCTTTCCCCAGCCGATGGCCACACTCTGTGCGTAGTGTGTTTGGGAGTGGCTCACCTGCAAACCTCCTGTCCTATCTATGCTGGGTTTAATCCCAGGGTGCTCTAGGACAGGAGGGATAAAATTATCTTAAAGGGTCTGCTTCCCTCTTCGGGGGTGGTAGCAGCTATGACTCCTACCTCTGGTGTGGCATCTGCTTTTACCTCTTTCCCGGTCTCTGGGACTTAAAGTCCCGCCAAGAGGTCCAGGGAGGGGGAGAAGCCTAAGAAAGGCCGAAGAAGTGGTCCCCCGACTGCTTGGCCGTGACTGGCCCGCCACCGATTAGGCCTGTTTTTAGGCCTGGATCTCCCTGGCTCCATTTTCTGAGGTTGTCCCCGGAGCCAGAGGAGTCAAGGATCTAGTCACCTGTATGGGTATCCCCTCACCGGCACTACAGATCGGTGTTGGTGGTGTCATCCTCCCGCTCCACCCGGTGCCTAAGTGAAGTGGAGATGGATAAGATGATGTGGAGGTTTATCCGCACCCAAATTCAGATAGGGGTCTTCCCTGCCCCCTCTCCCTCTGGAGGGGGGAGCTCGAAATCTTTCTTTATGCCGATCACTCCTCCTCTGATCTGGCCTTCCGTTTTATAGCCCCTAGATCTGAGGACCCTCAGAGTCGAGGGGTTGGCACCGACGGTACCTTGTACCTTGACGCCGGCCATTGTCTTGAGAGTGTCGGAGCCGAGGGTGTGTTGCCGGCTCCAGGTATGTCGGAGTGCAGTATCCCCTTAGGTTTCTTGGCTCCTGAAGTTTCAGCTCCGACTCCACTGTCGGGTCAGAGGGGATCGGCTCCTATGGGTACTGCTCTGGAGATCTGTTCTCCTTTGGCTTTTGACGCTGTGGGGAGGGTTCTCTTGGTGTTGAGACTCTTGACCCTCTCTTCCTTTGACTCCTTTCCGACTCCCTCTGTTTTGGGTGTGGTCCCAACCATCTTACCATCTCAGGGACAGTCTGTGCCTAGTTTGCTTCAGGAAGCTGCAGTGAGAGAGAAGCAGGATGTGTGCGGGTCCTCCCCAGAGAGTCCCACTGAGGAGGTTCCCTGCAAACAAATGTGTAAGAGGAGGCACCTGGACTCTCCACTGGAGTCCTTCACCTCAGACACAGATTTGAAGGAAGGGGAAGGTTTCTCCCGATCACCCCCCCGAGGATGTCTCCTTTGGAGACATTATGGAACTCCTTCGCCAAAGGGGGGGGGGGTCTGCCCAAAAACCAACCTCTGATGAGTCAGTGTTCCTTGAGGCATTTAGCACAGGCCCATCTACTTCCTGGGTGTCCCCTCCTGCGGATCCCTTAGTGGACCTGATAACATCTTGGGCATGGAAGGAGCCAGACATGGTGGAGCCCATCCCCAAACACCCTGATAAGGTCCTCAGCCCACCCTCGGACAGGACATATTGGAACAAGGGGTCCCTCGTTGATGCTATGGTGGTGGCAGTGGCCATGAAGAAAGAGCTGGTACAGGAGGGCTCTACAGTCCATCCTCCAGATCGAGAGTCACGGGTGATGGACTGATTTGGGAAGTGGGTGTAAGCTTCAGTGATCTTCTCTGTGACAGCGCTGAATTACATGGCACATGTGATTTGGCTGCAGTGAGACTTGGTTAAGGAGATCTCTGAGACGACTCCTGAGTCCATGTCGGCGGAGGACAAGAAGACGTTCTCCACTCGGATGGCCACTCTCAAGGCAGTAGCAAATACATCCATGCGCATCCTCTCCCATGCTACAGAATGAGCTGCTAGGGCAGTCTGTTCAGGTGTTGCCATCAGGCCCCATGCCTGGCTCCAGCTTTGTCAATTCTCGGAACCCTTCAAGGCGTCGTTCACAAACGCCCCATATGATGGTTCTTCCCTTTTGGGAATTCAGTTTGAGAGACCTTGATCCAGAGTGAGAAGACACTTGTCTGCCATAGGGATCCTCTTCTCCTCCCCTCAAAGATCCTTTTCCAGGAATTAGCGAGGGACAAAGATGATGTTCTGAAAGTCTCAGGCATTTTCCCAGGACACTCAGGACTCACCTTCCCCAAGAGACAGAGGGTTTTATGACAATGCTGCCCTAGAGGCAGAGGGGTCCAAAGAAATTTGGGTCCCGAAAAATCTTCTCGGACAGACCCGCTCAGCAGCTGTGAAGGGCTGCCTGACTGCTCATTTCTGGAGGCAGTCAGGGGACACCTATCACTACACCCAGCGGCATGGGAGTCCATAACAACAGACCATTGGGTGTTGCAAATTTTATCCAGAGGTTATTCCATCCCATTCATCGAATCACCACTATCACCAAAACACCTCCCAGAAGTCCCACCCACGCAAAGGGAGGAAGCAGCACTAGAGATAGAGAAAAGCTGCTGAAAAAATGAGTCATCCAACTTGTCCCCCTAGGCCAATCCGGATCAGGCATTTATTCCAGGTTCTTTTTAGTTCCAAAGAAAATGGGGGACCTAAGACCCATTCTGGATCTATCCACCTTGAACCTGTCAGTAGCCAAGGCAAAATTCTGGATGGTCACTCTTCAGTCCATCCTGCCCTACCTGTTGGCAAATGATTGGATGTGCTTGATAAATCTTCAGGATGTGTACTACCTTATCAAGATGGACAGGCACTCTCGGAGGTTCCTCCGCTTCCGGCTAGGAGCCAATCATTATTAGTTCAGAGTCCTTCCCTTTGTCTCACCACAGCCTCACAGGGTGTTCAAGGTGATGGCAGTAGTAACAGCTCACCTGAGGCTTCAGGGCAGTCAGGTCCTTACCTGGACGATTGGCTCCTTGCTGCCCCTTCCAAGCATCATCTTTGCCAGACCAGGGATTATTTCCTATCTTTAGTTCGAAGACTGGGCATCACCATCATTCTCAACAAATAGTCGCTGAGCCCAGTTCAGACCTTAGACTTTATCGGGGCTCGGTTGGACACTATCCAGATGAAGGTATTCCTTACTCCAGATAGGATACATAGCCTGAAGCTACACATGCTGTACATTTTGCAAGTCCAATTTCTGCAGCAGAAACAGTTCTTAGGGCATTAGGGTCGATGGTGACCACGAACAATCTACTACCCTTAGCACGTCCTTCATATGTGGATTCTTCAGTGGACTCTTGCCGTTCAATGGTCTCTCTTAGATTTGCCTTTGTCTCAACCAGTACGAATCTCCCGATTGTGCAAAGACTCTCGGTGGTGGATTAATTCCCTGGATTTAGCCAGGGGATGTTGTCCCTTTCTTTCACCCTTTTTCAAGGCCACAGTGACCACAGACTCCTCCCAGGTGGGGGGAGGGGCATTGCTCGGGCAGGACGGTCCAGTGCTGCTGACTGCAAAATACTCCACAAAAAGGAAAATTATTGAACTTCCAGAAGTTAGCGCTTTCGTCTTATTTCATTGAATAAAACTTCATCAGACAAAATATTACATTACACGAGTTGATCATAGTCACATGATTGAATCAATTAAAAAATTAAAGACCAAACACCTAAGGTTACAAAATGCTGAAACAAATAATATTAAAATTCATTAAAACCTGCCCTTTGAAGAAAAATTAATTTCTAAAAGACCATTTAAGACCAATGAAAAAATGAAAAACTTTAACCAACAAGTAACTTTAAGAAATATACATCTTAAAAAGACCTATATTAGCAACCGTGAACAGCTTAAAAAATGAGGTAAATACATGTTTAAAAATATGTTGAAAAATATATAATATATGTCATATATGTGCAGAAACCTAAATGAGTCCTCCCTAATAATCTGTTCTAAGCTTGTATTTAATGCACATAAAAGGCCTATACTATTAGTGTACGTTATTTACACAATTTTGTAAACATTAACATGAACCAATGCTATTTATCTCTGGAGGCTGTTAAACATCAGTACACAGGCCAATGAACTCATATCTTTCAAGCCTGGTGGACTATAAGCATTCAGTCTTATTTACCACAAAAGTTCCTGGATTTCTAACAACAAACTGAAAGGTCCTTTCCTAGGGTTGTGTTCAATCTGATCAATAATCCGGAAACAAAAGCTATGCTGTGGATGTTCCTGGACTTGTTTTGCCAGGGCATTTTCTACTTTAGATTTCTTAATACTGCACAAGCGCTCATAAACCCTGTCCCTGAGTTTACAGTCCATCTTACCTACGTAGAAGCAAGGACAGAGTATGCAAGTTGCCAAATAGACTACACTTTAGGAAAGGCAGTTGTACCTTTTATTAATAGAATATTTTCTGCCCCTAACAGTAAACATCTTTCCTACTTCCATGTGTCTACAATGTGGGCAGTTTTCACACTTGTACATATCAGTGGTTCTGGACAAAGGGGGGTTTACTCTAACAGATTTTTAAGGTTGGATCCTCTTCTATAAGTAATCTTAGGGGACGACTCAACAATTGGAGCCAAGTCCACATCTGACACTAATAAATTCCAGTTTTTAAAAATAATCTGTCTTGTAACAGGGGCATCGAGGCTGTAAGATGTAATAAAAGTAAGCTTAAAAGAGTCAGATTTATCTGAATGGTCAATACCAGTAGTCAAATGGAGGTTGGATTCTGGAATAAGTTTTAATTGGCCATTAGACCTTTTATACTGTACTTCAGAAACCAAGTCGTCCAATAATTGTATGGGATAACCCATTTTTAAAATTATATCATGTAACAGTTGGCATTCAGCTCTAAATTCTTCCTCATCTGACACCATCCGTGCCTCTCTCAACAGTTGTCCCTTCACCACAGATATTTTCAGCTGGTAAGGGTGACAACTGGTGAAGTAGAGGAATGAATTAGAATATGTTGGTTTTCTATGTATCCTAGCTTTAAATGAGTTTGCATTTCTGCACAGTTCAATGTCTAAATAGGTTATACTCTCCACTCCCATATTGTGGGTAAATTTCAGAAATTGAGTAGAGTCATTCAGATAGGTCACAAAATTCAGGATGTCATCAGCAGTACCTTCAAACATGATCTAGATATCTGGTGTAATAGATGTTCTTCCTAAATATATTGTTGCTAAAGACATGGTGCTGCTGCCAATGGGCCATCACAAGGTTTGCAAAACTTGCCCCACATGGAGAGCCCATTGTAACACCTGTCTTTTGCAAATAACAACATCCATTAAACCTAAAGTTATTATTGTTCAAAATTAAATTCAATAATTCCTCTAAGAGATCTTTTTCCCCTTTCAGGGCAACCCTTCGTTTTAATCAAGTTAGTTACCCATTCAGTACCTGTGCCAATGGGTGTTATAGTGTCCAGATCTTTAGCATCAATGGTCAAGAGCATAATGTCATCCTTATACTCTAGACCATTGATGTTATTCAAGAATGACCACGAATCTCTGCAAATGTAATCAAACATATCAACAAATTTCTTTAATGCTGTATCCACGTACTTCGCCAATGGATACGTGATAGAATTTCTCCCATTGACTATAGGTCGTAATGGTGGGCCTTCGAGAACTTTGTGGACCTTTGGAATGCTGAAAATCACTGGGGTGAGGGGAGCCAAACTAGACAAATAATTGTATAGATCCAAGGAAATCCTGGATTCTATAAACAAATTGTTAAGGAAGACCTTTATCTTCTGCTGAGCTCAGTTCATTTCATTCAAAGAAGCTAGAATGTAATGATCTGAATCAAGCAGTTTCAACATACGTTTAGTATAGTCATCATTATCAAAAAACACAAGCCTTCCAACTTTGTCAGGCTTAACAACTCTAACATTCTGAAAGCTTAAATAATTCAAGCTCTCCCATTCCTGTTTGGTAAAATTACTGACTATGCCCGAAGGCCTATGCATTTTATGCTCAAGTTTGTCACGTAAGTCCAATTCACAAACTTGTTCAAACACTAATAAACCAGGGGGTAACGGTGGATTAAAAGTGCTCAACACTTTACATTCATTATTCACCCTAGGTTGTTCTTTAAACATAAGTTGCAAATTAATTTTATGTGCAAATAACCTTAGATCAATCATTGTTCTTGCAACACTAGCCCTTAGGTCAGGAACAAAGGTTTAGACCCTTAGCTAATAGGTCTGTCAAGGTAATGTCTACTTCTAAACTAGAAATATTAAATATCTGGAAGTCCTGGCCACTGTTGAAGACAATTCGAAGATTGTTAGTGAGGGTGACATTGTCCGGACTGTAAGCACCAGCTAGAAAATCCCTAGCTGGATCAATGGTTACTTTGGAGTTATCCAGTTCGAACCCAAGTTCTTCCCTTGGGAAGATCTCCCATTGTGGGTTGAAACCGTGTACTGTTGGCTCTTCCTGTGAAAATTTAAGGAATTACTACTGGTACCAGGCTGTTGATCGTCAAAGGCTCTATTATAGTTAGTAGGGTCGTTCAAGGTTTGACTATCACAGCCATTGGCATTATAATTGTTCATGTTGTTTCTCCTGTTGTTATTCCTTAGCCACCCATTCCAGTTGGAATTGTAGTTGACTGGGTTTTGTCCCCCTGAAGAGGAGACTGCTTCTGCATAGCTATGCTCAGAGGAATAACTATAAAAATAAAAATAAAAAACAGCCACCAAGGACAAAACCGGTAGTCTTGATCGGTGAAAAATGAATTTAGTGTGTTATTAAATTAATTTTTCACCGATCAAGACTACCGGTTTTGTCCTTGGTGACTGTTTTTTTATTTTTATAGTTATTACAGTGTTTTTCCGTTTGAAATTTATGCTCAGAGGAAGCTTGCTCTGAAGTTTCCATAATTTGTCTATTAGAAGGCTGGTTGCTCACATTTCTGACATTAGGGCGAGGGTGATATAAAGGGTTAAGCCATTCCTGTGTAGGTGGTGGCTTAGGATAAGCATTCCCTTTAATGTAATCATTGTCACGAGAAGGCTTTTTGTTCTCAATAGCTATCATTTTAGTAATATGGCCATTAATACTGGTGAGAATGCACTCATACTCTTATTTATAATGAGTAAAGTCAGTGTCTTTAGTTATATTGTCGTCCAACAAACTGATTTCAACATTCAGTTCATCTAGTATTGTGGTGCTTAATAAACATCTCAATTAACTCGAGACCTTGTCTATGAAATAAAAATAACAGATCTTGGCGAAATGGTGAGTCGCTAACCAGACCAGTAGGATCTTAAACCTTTCGGTACCTGGCATCTTGACCGACACTCCTTGAAGTATGTTACTTTGAGTTGTAGCTTTTTGACCTTAAAAGATCTGATATCCAGTAATTTTAAATTCTCAATTATGTTAAATTTGTTGACGTTACTGTCGGCATCCGAATTGCCAATAGTAATGAGGCTGCCTTCACTTAAAAGCACAGGCTGGTCAAGCCACTGCTTCAGGCCAGCAAAATTGACCTTTGTTTTAACTGTACTAGATAAATTCACTTTTGTGTCAACAGAAACAGTTATATTAATAATACCTGGTTGTGCTGCGGTCCCGTTCATCATAATCAGCTGGATAACCCGCATTTCACTCTGGGCTAACTTTACTGGTCTGGAAGCCCAATAAATTTCCTTTTTGTGGAGTATTTTGCAGCCAGCAGCCTTTTTTCATTTCTACTTAAGTTTCTTTAGTTTTACCATTTCTTTTAGGACTGTCCAAGGCATGTGGTCCCCATCAGAGACCAATTTGCACATCAATGTCCTGGAGATGAGAGCGGAGCTTTTGGCACTGCAGGCACTTCATGCCCATCTTCCTCTAGGGACGATTGCTATTTAGACAGACAACATGTTGGTGGTCTGGTATATCAAAAACAAGGGGTTACCAGATCTTACCCCCTTTGTCATGAAGCCGTGAGAGTGTGGGAAAGAGCGATTTCCACCACTCGTTTTCTGGTGGCAATGCACATTCTGGGATGGTTCAGCATTTTGGCGGACAGGCTCAGCAGGTCTGTCCTGATGCCTTACGAGTGGTCTCTGAATCCTTCAGTGGTGGAGCAGATCTTTCTAAAGTGGGGTCGGCCTTGCTGCGATCTCTTCACATCCCCTTCCAACATGAAATGCAGCAAGTTCTTCGCTCTGAACCCCCCTCAGGAGGAAGCCCCCAGAGACGCTCTGGTTCATACTTGGCCTCTTCGTCTACTTTATGCTTATCCACCTCTGCCTTTGATATCCAAGTTTCTTCAGAAAACATGCAGGCTGGGGAGCTTTGTGATCCTCATTGCCCCATTGTGGCCTCGCCAAGTCTGGTTCCCGTCACTTTGGTCTCACCTAGTAGCTCCCCCTTGGACACTGGATCCGGTTACCGATCTTATTTCCAATCCCTCAGGGATCCCTCATCCAGACCTGGTCAGTCTGAAGCTCACAGCTTGGCTGCTCCAGTTCCCATGATTATTAGGACTCCCGGTTTATCTTCCCAGGTTAAAAGTGTTCTGGTGTCTGCTCCCAAGTCTTCACCCAGAAGAGTATACCATAGTAAATGGAAATGTTTTGCAATATGGGCTTCACAGCAAGCATTAGATCCTTTTACTGCTCCAGTATCTGCGGTATTGGAGTTCTTGGTTAGTATTTTTCAGCAGGATGCCAGTTCTTCCACTGTCAAAGTCCAATTGGCCACTATCTTGAATTTTCATGTGGGGGAAAACTTGAATTCTTTGGCTTTGTATAAACTTTGCAAGACCTTCCTTAAAGGTACTTTTCTCCTGAGACCCCCAGTGCAGGATCCTACACCACCGTGGAACCTTACTTTAGTGCTTCAGGCTTTAGTCTCCCCCCCCCTTTTGAACCTGCAGCTTCAGTGGATTTGCAATATCTATCATGGAAGACAGCTTTCTTAGTTGCCATTACCTGTGCCAGGAAAGTGTCGGAACTCCAAGCTCTGTCTGTCAAGATTCCTTACATGATCTTTCACAAGGATAGGGTATCTTTGTGTACCAACCCCTCCTTTCTTCCGAAGTTGGCGTCTGAAGCAAATATAAATCTGACAATCAATCCAGGTTTCTTTCCAAATTTCCAGAACAAATGAGAATATAAGTTACACTTGCTAGATGTGCATAGACAATTATGGTTCTATTTACACAGAACAAAAGCCTTTCGAAAGTCTGACCAGTTGTTTGTTTCTTACTCAAGATCCTTCCTAGGCAAACCGATATCTAAGGTTACAGTTGCCTGGTGGATCACCCAATGCATTTTTCTGGCATACTCTGTTGGGGAAGTTTCCCTGCCAGATCAAGTAAAAATCATTCTACCAGATCCATGGCTACTTCAGCGGCCTTCTGGTCTAGGGTATCATTGGATGATATTTGTTCAGCGGCTACATGGTCTTCATCTCATACCTTCATTTCTCATTAGAAATTGGACATAATTTCCAGGAAAAGGGCATCTTTTGGCTCCGCCGTGCTCCGGAATATCCTTCCATGAGGACCTCCCAGGTGCAAAGTAGCTGGGAACTCTGTCCCACAGGTTGAAGACCAAATGAAGTAAACTATTTCAGATAATAAGTTATGTACTAACCATAATGTTCCATCTGAGTAGTGGTACTTAATTTGTCTTCAACCATCCCCCCTCCTTCCCCCTACCTTGTCACTGTGATACCGGCTATATGAGTGGAAGATGGTCTCATCAGAGATACCTTAGGCCATGCTTTGGCTCAGGTTTGTGCAGTGCCAGTTGTGCTAAGGTCTTTTTGGGTCACGTATAGGCTTGGTATAAGGCAGCAAACTCGATCTGAAGGGAGGGAGGAGACTGGGCATTATGGGTAAGGGAAGGAGCTGAGAGCTCGGATCAGATGCTGGTGATGCAGCTGTGTCGGATCTGGTACAGATCCATGACCCACAGGTTGAAGATGAAGTACAACTACTCAGATGGAACATTATGGTGAGTACATGACGTCTTTTTTTAAATTTCCTTAATTGTTAAGTATTTACCTGTTTCATGCAGGAGTAAAGCAGAGATGCCCCCTTTTGCTCCTTTATTCTCTTTGACAATTATTTTGTTATTTACAGAGTAACTACTATACTTTTGAGAGATTTTGGAGGGGGGTGGCAGATTGTTACTAATCTCAAATTGTACTCGTTGAGCCCTTGGTTAAAGCATTTTTTATTTATTTTTTTTTACTTTTTATCTCTCTTTTGTTCACCATGTTTGTCCCACTAGGTTAGTGACCTCCTTTCAGGTTAGACGTAAGGTGGTATTTATACTACTAGGGAAAATTTGGCCATGGCTTCAGAGAACATCTCCTACTCTTTTCATTAGATACAGTGGAATCTTTTATATCCGTTTGTTACCACCAAATCAGGCAGATGTATCCTCGGTTTAACATGCTGTCCGAAGGACAGCACACTCAGAAGTGCAGCACCCCCTTATGCTTGTGCTGGAAATTAATCCATGCACCTCAGGTGGGAATCGAATCCCACAGCTTTCTGATCTTCCAGGGCCAAAAGGTGAGTTTGCTATTTGTTGCGCCACTGACTCTTCATCTTTGTTTTCTGAGTTAATCTAACATTTACATTTTCAAAAATTTGGAACCAGTAATGACTTTGTAAGTTATGAAAAATCAGCAAGATTTGTAATGCATTTTGAATTATACGTTTTAGATATTAATTATACATCTCCCACTATCCTGTTGTTCAATTAAGTAAAATAAAGAATAAGCTACTATGCTACAGACATTACTATTTTCCTTTAATAGGCTCTTCTTTTATTTTTTGACAAAGCATCTGTTATCCATATTAACTTTCCTTTGAATGTGTTTTGCCATGAGGTGAAGTCAGAATGTTAGGAGATGCTTACTGATTTTTTTCTAGAGGGGCTTGCTTAATTACTTGGAAAGCTTTAGTCAAACCTTTGCAGTAACAAGGGTTGACCTTCCCAGGTATTGACACACTTGGCGGAAATTCAGTACTCTCCTTTATTAGTTCACTAACAGATGAGGAAAATTGGGGGGGGGGGATAGATCTGCAACCCTAAATAGTATTTTTATACTTTTTTTTTTCAAACATTATTCCTTTCATTAATAAAATTCAGGAAGTATATATAAAAAATCTGGCACTTTTTTTTTAGCTTTAATTTCTCCTTTAGTGAGATACTTATATCTGGAGCTAGCTGATATTTTCCATAGTCTTTTTTTCTAAACACTGTTTACCTGCTGACCATCAAGCTGCTGCAACTGTTCATTTGTTCCCATATCACTGGGATGAGAGAGCAATCCATGATGTGATTGTCACACAGGTTAGCCATGAGGTGTATGTGTTATGGCCCTATTCCTGCCTCGAATGGCTGTCTTAGGCAATTTTGTTACCATGGGATCATCTTATGCCCTTCTCGTGGCATTTGTATGCTGCCATACACACAGTCCATGAGGATTACCATCACCAAGCCCACATCCCCAGTCGTCTGGCCATTGGTGTGGTGTAGGGCTTCCACGTGTATGAGATCCATATCTGATGACAAGGACCACCAGATCCTTCCTTCTTGGGGTGGGAGAGCTAGCATAAGCCACTGACTATCACCCTCCTCTGTCTGACTCTTCCCCTCACCCAAATCACTAATTGATCTTGGGTCATTTGAGTCTTAGTCAAGGCTGTATTCTTCTTAAACTACATAGAGAGAGGCTAAGAGTGTAGTGTAATGTGCTTAGCATCCACTGTTTGTATTTGATGAAATTATAAGAAATGCTAATAAATAATGTTGTTTGAACCTTTTGACTTCAGATATTTGATCTGTTTATCAGTTGTAATGTACAGAAATTAAATTGGAGCACCCATTAAAAAAAGCAATTAGTGTAAATGTTTATTTTTTTTCTTGTTTACACTGTTAACCCTTGACCATATGCAGGCATACCCCGGTAAATAATTGTTAAAGGAATTAGTTTAACATGATATGGTTGAAGTGGGTTAAAAAAAGTGGAGTTAAGTAGTCTCTTGAGTTATGAGATTTACTAAAACAAAAGTAATGTATTCTTCCCTTGGAGACTTATCAGTACAATGTAACATTCTCCAAGTTTCTTCATTATACCCCTCAGTGGTGGATTCAGATATGCCCTCTAATAACAAATTTGGACTTCTTCATACAAATCATAACTCTAGGTGCAGGGCCTTCCTGGAAAGGTTTTTCAGTTGGTGAAAAGAATTAACCGAAACATAGGATCTACAAACGTGGAACCCTTATACATTAGCTGATAAGATCTAATACTTCTGGTACAGATGTAATCCAAGAGGAGGCATAAGTCGATGAGGGCAGCCAAATGTTACCTTCTATGTAGTGTTCTCTTCCAGAGGAGAGACAGCAGTTTCTTTTGTCAAAAGGAAGGGAAATAAAGAAAATCACAACAAAATTGGACCACATCCAAGTATCTTAGTGTTTATCTTTCTAAGTCTGGGCATAACAGTGGATGTTATGTAGTCCAATCTCGCCTACATTCTTACCCGTGGGTTCGGAGCTGAATGTCGGCTCCAACTCGGTCAAAACTTTTCTAGCTCAAAGTCTTTCTGTTGGCTGGGCTAAGATGGTATCCCATGCTGCACTGCTCTATATTCCCAGATCTCGTTTGTCGATCATGTAGCTCGGACGTGGTCTCGCTCTTGGCTGTGGCTAAGTACCCTTTTTCTTCATTATTAGAGAATTGGTTACAAACAAAAAGCTATTTTAATAGCTATTGTGTGTTCTGGTCTTGTATGGTGAAAAAGTTTTGTGTTTGATCGTTTTTTTTCTGTGGTATCCCACTAGCTGTTCCAACGGGCTAGGCCCGTTTCAGTTAGAGGACCTAGTCTGTCCCTTGCTTCCTCGTGTTATATATTTTTTACAAGTCTAAAAACGTTTAAATTAGAGATTTTAGTCTTCCCCTCTTGTGTTGTGCCTAAGGATCGTTTTAGAGATCTTGAGGTTCTCATTTGTGGTAGTTTTTTCCCCGCCTTGTGACTGTTTTACCATTGGTACTGTTATCAGTTATTGTTGTCTTTGGTGCTTTGTTGTAGCTAACTATGTCCAAAGATTCTAAGGAGCACAAGCCCTCGGGCTTCAAGAAGTGCTCTCAGTGCAGCTATAAAATGTCCATTACCGATGGACATTCTGTCTGTGTGTATTGTTTGGGAGCAATCCATCTCCAGGAATTGTGCAGTTTCTGTCATGCGTTTAGTCCGAGAGTTCTTCAGGAAAGGAAGAATAAGTTGATATTGAAGGGACTTCTGGAACCCTCCTTCGAGGAGGGTCTGGAAACTGCTTCCAGCTCCAAGACAAAATCTTCGAAATCTAAAAAGAGATCTCTGGTTCCATCAGTCTCCTCGGAGCCACCGGAGAAAATAGCAAAGTCTGCTTCGACATCCTCGGCTCCATTGTCCTCGGGGCCGCAGGAGTGTCTATGGTTATGGAACCAGCATCGGCTCCAATCATTTTGGAACCTATTCGGAGCCGATCACCTAGCATTAGGCCAGCATCACCTCCTCACAGGTCCCCTTCGGAGAGGAGGTCTCGATCTCCCTCTCTATCCTCTAAATCCCCCAGGACCTTATCAGATGTGGACGTCGATAGAGTGGTGCAGACTCCTTCAGTCACTGGTTTTGGCAAAATTGTTCTCGGCTCCACCCAGTCGGCTTCGGAGCCCATCCTTCAACCTGCTTTGATACTTCCTCCGAGCGTATCTTAGCTTTCGGAGCTGGAGTGCTCAGCTCTGTGTGATGTCCCTAAGTCGGTTCCGACCGCCCCTCCTGGCTTATCGGTGCCGACGTTAGCTCCGACCCTGTCGGCACCGTCCACAGGATTCAGGACTCAGGATTCTTCGGTCAGACCCGAGGGAGAGGCTTCGGGGCGCCTATCGGTTCCCAGTCTCCCACTCGGTGCTTCGGCACGGGGAAGTCTGACTCCTGTCGTGGTTTTGGAGGTTGGTCACTCCTCAGACTCAGGGGGACCGGCCTTCAAGGCCATGCGGAGTGCACTGGCCCAGTCGTCAGCGGCATCATGCGGGTCGGTCACTCTGTTCCCTACTACACCAGTGCAGGTCTCTGATCACCATCTGTCTCTAGACAGAGGAGCCCCAAGGCCTCAGGGTACCCCCATGAGTGGTCCCCACATTTCTGAGGGCCCCTCAGAGTTATTGTCTGAGGAGCCACCCAGAAAGAAGACGTGCAAGAGGAAGCACATAGATTCCCAGGATGAGTCTCTCACATCAGACACCGACCTCGAGGATTCGGAGGGGTCCCCCAAGTCATCCTCTGAGGATGTTTCTTTCTCTGACATCCTAGAGATTTTGAAACAAAGAGGTGACTGGCCATCCAAAGCCCCCTCCGAGGAGGAGTCGGTCCTCCTGAAGGCCATTGGTGCTCAGCCCTCCGCCTCCTAGGTATCTCCACCCTTCGACAAGCTTCTGGATTTGGTCTGTTGAAGGGTGTGGGAGACCCCTGACTCTGTGGAACCAGGCCCCCAGGAGACCCAATACATTTTTGTCTGCTCCTCCTGGTAAGGAATTTCTGTCCTGCGGATGCCATGGTGGCAGCAGTGGCCACTCAGAAGGAATTAGCCGAGACTTCTTCCACCATCCATCCTCCTAACAAGGAGTCTAGGACCATGGACCTGTACGGGAAGCGTACTCTTTCTTCAGTGACCTTTACCTTACGGTCACTGAATTATTTATCTCACTTTACATGGCTCCAGAGAGATCTCCTCAAGGAGCTTGGAGATACTCTCATGGATAACGTTTCTGAGGCGGTGACTCAGATGGTTAATGCGCAGATGTCTACCCTCAATTCTATCATTAACTCCTCCATGAGGCTGATCTCATATGCAGCCGATGGTGCAAGTAGGGCAGCAAGTTCAGGAGTTGCTCTTAGGAGACAGGCCTAGATGCGCCTTAGCCTTCAAGTCTTCATTCACTGACGCCCCTTTCAGTGGTTCCTCTCTGTTCGGAACCAAGGTGAAAGACACCCTCACCAGATCCGAGCAGGAGGGAAAAGCTCTGTCTGCTGTAGGTGTCCATTTTTCCCTTCCCTCTAGGCCTTATCCCAGGACCCAGAGGGGTGGCAAAATGTGGTTTAAGAAATCAGAGTTTTTTTTCCCGGTGCACAAGGTGGGCCCCCCTCCAGAGGCAGAGGAGGGGGTGGTTATTCATGGAGACGCCGCACTAGAGGCAGAGGAGACCCCTGCAAATCGGGAGACTGCAATTCCTTTCATGGTTCTCCCTACCGCTGCTCCTGATGGGAGGCCTGACTGTGCGTTTCCGGAGCCAGTCGGGGGTCGAATCTCATTATACCCGGAGGCCTGGTAAGACATCACCCAGGACCAATGGGTTCTACGAATAATTTCCGGAAGATATGTCATCCCCTTCTCGTCAGATCCCCCTCCAATCAAGAAAATACCAGATGTTCCACCCAGTCAAAGGGATTACACAGCTTCAGAAGTTTCAAAGCTGCTAGAAAAAGGAGCCATCCAACATGTCCCCTCAGACCAGATCGGATTAGGGACTTGCTCAAGATTCTTTTTGGTGCCGAAAAGGACAGGGGACCTGAGACCCATATTAGATCTCAGCCAGTTGAACACCTACGTGCAAAAAGTCCAAGTTCCAAATGGTCACATTGCAGTCTATTCTCCCATTGTTGGGAAAAGAAGTGTGGATGTGCTCCATCGACCTCAAGGATGCTTCCTACCACATCAAGATGAACAGGGCATCCAGAAGTCACCTACGCTTCCGGCTGGGAGCCAGTCATTTTCAGTTTTGAGCCCTGCCCTTTGGTCTCACCACAGTCCCCATGGTGTTTACCAAATGCATGGCAGTGGTGACTGCTCATTTGAGACGTCAGAGATTCCAAGTGTATCCATATCTGGATGATTGGCTCCTTACTGCCACCACCAGGCATCTACTAATTCAGACCAGGGATGCTAGTATAAACCTATGTCAGCCGCTGGGCATCACGTTGAACTGGGAAAAATCTGCCTTGTTGCCCTCACAGCGTGTCACTTTTATAGGTGCAGAACTAGACACCATCCTCATGCGGGCATTTCTACCACAGGAAAGAATCAGAGTCCTACAACAACAAGTTCATGCCTTGCTCCCCCCAAGAAGAGTGAAGGCAAGATGGGTCCTCCAACTATTGGGGACAATGGCTGCGACGATTGTTAGTCCCTCTGGCAAGATTACATACGAGACTCCTTCAGTGGCTACTTTTTGCCCAGTGGTCTCTCCAATGTCTTCCACTTTCTTACCCTATTCTACTCACGGACAGGTGCAAACAGGATCTCATTTGGTGGCTCCACACCGACAACCTGAATGCAGGAATGCCCTTCGTTCCTGCACCCCCTATTGCCACGGTGACCACGGATGCTTTCCAGATGGGGTGGGGGGGCATTATCTAGGCAGTACAATCCAAGCATGTGACAAGAGCACGAGATGCATCTGCATATCAGTGTCCTGGAGATGAGAGCTGTGTTACTAGTGCTGCAAGCACTTAAGAGCTTTCTTCTCTCGGGACTATTGCAATCCACTCAGACAGTATGTCAGCGGTGTGGTATCTGAACAAGCAGGGAGGAACCAAGTCCTATCCCCTTTGCAGAGAGGCCATGCAAGTGTGGCAGTGGGCAGTGTCTTCCCAACGTTTTCTGGTGGCAACGCACATTCCGGGGAAGTCCAGTGTGATTGCAGACAGGCTAAGCAGAGCTATTCTGATGCCTTACGAGAGTGGTCCCTGAACTGTCAAGTTGCGGAACAGATCTTCTGCAGGTGGGGTCAGCCTTGCTGCGACCTCTTTGCCCCCTCAATACCAAATGCAGCAGCTATTTCACGTTGACCCCCCCCCCCCCTCAGGGGGAGTCACCCAGGGACGCTCTAGTCCATGATTGGCCCTCCAGTCTACTATATGCCTTCCCTCCAGTTCCCCTTGCTGTCAAAGGTTATTCAGAAAGCGCAAGCCTTGGGAAGCAGAATGATATTGATTGCTCCACACTGGCCTCGTCAAATTAGGTTCCCCTTTCTCCATCCCTATCTCATGGACGCTCCTTGGATTCTGGACCCACAACCAGACTTACTGACACACATGTCAGGGCAGCTCCATCCCTCTCTTCAGACCCTCCGGTTGACAGCCTGGCTACTCCACTTCCGTCATTAGTTAGGCTTCATTTCTCACCGGAGGTGGTTCATATTTTATCTTCCTCTCATAAGCCTTCCACCAGGAAGATTTACTACAGTAAATGGAAGAGGTTTTCAATCTGGGCTCATACCCAAAAGATTGACCCTTACATGACTCCAATTTCATCGGTATTGGAGTTCTTGTCTATGCTCTTTAACCAGGGTTCAGCGCCGCAAACATTAAAGTCCAATTGCCGGCGATTTCTACCTTTCATGTCGCAAACAAAACTAGTCTGATGGCTCATAGACTCTCTAAGGCTTTTCTCTACTCTGTTACTTCATCCTCCGGTATCGGAATCTGTCATGCCTTGGGATTTAAACTTTGTTCTACAGGCTCTTACTTCATCCCTGTTTGAGCCTGCAGCCACTTGTGATTTAAAATTCTTAACTTGGAAGACTGTCTTTTTAGTAGCCATCACGTCAGCCAGACACGTCTCAGAGCTTCAAGACTTATCAGTCAAACCCCCTTATTTGATTTTTCTTAAGGACAGGGTTTCTCTCAGACCCAACCCTTCCTTTCTTCCCAAAGTGGCGTCCATCAGTAAACTTAATCAATCTATTGAGTTGCCAGTGTTTTTTCTCCAGTTCTCCAACAAGGCAGAATTTAAATTCCATCAATTGGATGTACACAGACAATTACACAGTTTCCATAGGAGTCCCTCAGGGATCAATCCTTGGTCCACTGCTATTCTCCCTCTTCACTAACGACATTTCTTCTTCACTACCCACTGCTACAGTAGTTCAATATGCTGATGACACCACCATAACCTGTGCTGCCACCAGCATTAAGGAACTACACACCATCACCCAATACAACTTTACCCTAGCAGAAACCTGGTTTACTAAAATACAACTTCTTCTCAACCCAAAGAAAACCAAACTAATACTATTCACCCCTGGCAGATCATCCAACTCTGACTATAACCTCACTATATGCTCCAAAAACAATACTCAAATCACACCAACCAACCACACCAAACTACTAGGAGTTGACATTGATAACCACCTAAAGTATGATATCCATATAGCACAAACCATCAAAAAGGTCAACCGAAAACTGGGTCTACTCTATAGAAATAAAAAGTTCATGACTATTCAGACCAAAGCCACTATTGCAAGAAGACATCTCCTCTCTATCCTTCTCTATGCTTCCCCTATCTTAACTAACCTTCACGGACCGAACTTCACAAAATGGAATCATGCTACAACAAAATTGCCAAATTTGCAACAGACTCCTCAAATAGATCCCATCACTGTCTTTCCCTAATGCAACTCAAGTGGCTGGAACTTCCGCAGCTACTTAGACTCAATCAAGCCATAGTTGCACATAAACTCTACTACTACCCTGAAAAACACCTGCCCTCCAACAACTAATTAAGCCCTACACCACCACTAGAGCCCTGAGATCTAGCAACCAAAATCTCATTCAAGTAATTAGACATGAAGCAGGTAAATCTCTCTTTGCTTGCACAACAGCACAAACCTGGAACTCACTCCCAAACAATATAACCAGCACTACTTCTTGCACCCATTTCAAACACCTCTTGAAATCCTACTATTCTAACATCTGGCTCTGCTCTTGCTATACCCCAGGGTAGCAACATCTATGCTCCAGTTGCATGGACTATGCTACACTACAACATTTTCCTTTACTGAGCTCTACTGCTATCCCACAGATTCATCCTAACATTTCATCAATCTATAAGCAGTAAACATTCCAACACTTGTACTATTCTGTACCATATCCCTTACCTGAAAAACACTCTAATCTGTCTCTAGACTAACACAATACCTAACAGAGATTATCTTACTCTCATCCTACCTATACCTTTACCCTATTTTATGCCACTATGGGCATTTATTTACTTCTCAGTTATACTAAAGTATAAATGTATTACAACTTTATATTTACTAATATTCTGAAGGAAAAAAAAAAAAAAAAAAAAAAAAAAAAAAAATATATATTATTTATATATATTTGTATTATTTGTACTACTTGTATATTCTACTAGAGTACTGACTGTATATTCTTCTAGTTATCACATGCCATGTAAATGGTTCTCTGCACTACTTATAAATATTAAGAATTGCTTTGTACTGTTTTCATCTAATATTGTATTGTATCATGGAGCTTTTCTCCCCGGGCCTCCGCTGAAAATGGACCTGTGTCCAGTCGGACTTTCCCGGTTAACAAAAATAAAATAAAATAAAATAAAATAAATAAAAATAAAATTACATTTTTATCTGCACAGGACCAAAGACCTCAGAAAGTCTGATCAGCTGTTTGTTTCCTTTTCAGAAAACAGAATTGGGTCTCCTATCTCAAAGGTCACGCTGTCCAGGTGGATCTCCAGTTGCATTTCTTTCATTTATTCCTCAGGGTGTAAAGATTTACCATTCTCGGTGAAGGCTCACTCTACTTGGTCTGTATCTACATCTACAGCCTATCAGGCCAGATTGTCTATGGATGATATTTGTGCTGCGGCTACATGGGCTTCTCCTCACACCTTTGTTACTCATTACAAGTTGGATGTGGTATCTAGAGGCAGGTCTTCCTTTGGTTCAACAGTGCTCAGGAGTATCTTCCACTGAGCCTCCCAGGTTTTAGATGCTAGGGACGCTGTCCCATGGGTAAGAATGTAGGCGAGATTGGACTACATAACATCAAGAATTTATGTACTCCCCATAACGTTCAGTGTATGTAGTCCATCTCGCCTCACATTCTTACTTACCCCCCCCTCCTTCCCCCATCCTGGTGGATCTGGAGGTTAGGTCTGGTTTCAGAGCTCCCTTCATTGTTGGGTTGTTCTTCCTTTCCTTGGGTGTTGTTATGCATGGAGAATGAGTGCTGGTGTTCGCAACAAAACTAGATCTGGGGATATAGAGCAGTGTAGCATGGGATACCATCTTAGCCTAGCCAATAGAAAGACTTCGAGCTAGAAATGTTTTGGCCGAGTCGGAGCCGACATTCGGCTCCGAACCCATGGGAAAGAATGTGAGGCGAGATGGCCTACATATATCGAACATTATGGTGAGTACATAACTTCTTGTTTTAGCCCTATTGAAAGCTAATTTGACTCAGAAAGTCACTGCTTTAGTTGCTTGTTTTAAGATGGTATCTCTGCAGAGTATTTGTGCTGTTGTGACCTAGGCTGCTCATAGATTGGTGAAGTGTAATTTAGGCATTTAGTCCAAGGACAAGATGAGTTTTAAATGACAAGTCGTTAACAGCTTTCTTTGAAATCACCTACTAACAATAAAAAGCACATTTTTAAATATTTGAAAGCTAAGGAAGGCAAAATGTAGAAATATTTACTTAATATTTTTTCCAAAAAAAAAAAACACAACTACAATCTCTGTTATAAATGTCCACTGACATGTATATTTAACTGTGTTAGCAAAGGGTTGGTACCAAAAGACAAAAAATCACATGTAGTTCATGTGTACAAGGACAGAAATAAATCAGATGAATCAGTTCAGACAAATTGACACTCCATAAGTCGTACATCTTTAGTGTAGAAGTGTTATGAGAGGTGCATACTAAAACTGATTATTAAGGATAACAACTGGGTATAAAACTGGATGTCAATCAGTATGGATTCGTGAAGGGTAAATCTCCCCTGACCTGCCAAATAAAGTTGAATATCCACATTGAGAGATCAAGGGAATAAGCTGCGAAGAAGTGTACTTAGATGTACCTGAAACTTTTGATTACCGTGCACTGATGGTGTGGTGGTTAACTACTGTGACTATAGTGTATAGGGTCCTGTGTTCAAGACCTGCAAGGCTGTTTATTTAACAGCTCAGATGTCTTAGTGCTAGTGGTATTATTCGGTGTGTTCAGGTATGGATAAATTCATTCACAGTGAAGTGGATAGCAAATTGGTTAACTTAATGTGTGCTGAGTGTTTTATGAGGTGTGCAATCAAGATGGAAGGTCATAACTAGGTGAATGCCTTAAAGTTCAGTACTAGGACCAGTATGCTTTAACGTGATGTTTTCTGAAATGTCCAGATCCGAAGGATTTCGGTTAATAAAATGTACAGATGATTTTAAAGTTAGTGCAAAAAAATGATACTTCTGATGATGTGAGTAAATTGAATAGTTACTGACTGATATACATGAATGGGCTATAGAAGCAGAACTGTAATTCAGTTTCAAGAAATGTAATGTCATTTTCAGAAAACGTGTAAAGGAACAAATCGGGATCATACGTAATGTATGGGATCGTGATGATTGGGTGAAAGATCTAGGTACCATTGTTGGATTGGGTTTGAATTCAAATGTCAGTCAGTAAATCAGAGCTAGAGCATTAAGACAAGTTGGTTTGGTACTGAACATATTTAAAACTAGAAATCCAAAGGTAGTAAAAGATATGTTTATATCCATGGTGGGGCCTGTAACTGAATATAATATAATCTTTTGTTAAACAACTTCATATCTAGGTGCAATGGAAATTGTGTAAAGGTCTTTTACTAAAACAATCACAATTAAGCATCTGCCCAATAGTGCTAGACTAAAATACGTGGGTCTTTACAGCATTTTTTATAGATTACTTAAAGGAAAATTGTATTTAGTATTTAAGACTCTGGGAAATTATGATCTGAATACAGAATTAGGACTAAATGGTTATTCAGAGCAGAGATAAGAGGCAGGGGTCCTGTTTACATAATGGAACATACTAGAACCATAACAAGGGACAAATGCATGACAATTAATACTTAGACTTTATAACAACTTATTGGTAATGGTTAAGCAATCCAGTTTAAGAATTGACTGGATGCATATATGGGTAACAAATTTAAATTTCAAATTCAAAAGACTGTAGTTTTCAATATCTGGTTAGATTATGTGCAGCAAAGTTAAAGCTATAAAACTTTTAGGAGTGGTGAGCCTTGCTGTATTGTGTTGACCATCCTTTGACAGTGTCACTAATTATATAGGCTTTGAAGAAGAGAGGCATATGTGAGGAGTGAATGCTGAAGAGCCTTTGTCAGAGCTCATTGTACTGCCATAGGGTGAATTCTAGAGAACACAGCCTTATGAAGTCATGCATCCTCAGTAGTTATGAAACAAGGTAACAAACTTTTTTGTTAAGTCTATTATGGTGGTAATCTCACAAATTTATGTAACACGGTTGAATATTTTTGACCTCACAGTAGTCCTTATTTGGGGTATTTAGGCACATTCAGTGGAAGTCTTAATCAGGGTTTTGATAAAAGTAGATTGTGACCCCTGATTGCCTGATGTCAGTCATTCACTGAGAATAGTGAGAGAGATAATCTCAGGTGTAAGTCTTTTGTTCTAACAGGAATTAAGTTCTTGCCAGGGCTCATGGTTTCAGAAGAGTAATCTCTGACATTTGCTGGACAGTGGGAATAAACCATTGTTTATGTATGCATATTAAGTAATTGTGTTTCCATAGTGGCTGAGTATTTAAGTGGTGTGCTGTGTTTTGTGTAACACCATTCTGCATTTTACTGTTGAGTTTCGGATGTTGTTCTGTTTCTATACATTGATGCAACTCATATTTTTCTTGTCATGCTGAATTGCTTCACTTTCTCTTGACCAAGTGAAAATCATTTTCTCAACTTTCTGGTTAAAAACAGATGTTCTTGTCATACTCTCCAAATGACTGCTATGAAAGAACTATTTTACAGACCAGGACTTATTTAAAATTAAAACTGTAACCAAGGGGTGTATTCACCATCTTGTAGTGAGAAGATGGAGTGTGTAGTAATCAAAAACAGAATGTGTGTGTTTAATTGTTATATTTCAAAATAATAACTCCTTCTATTTTGTGTGAAATATTTGCTTTTTATGAGTTTTCAATTTTAACATGGCAAATAATGGGAATAAAAGAAAAAAATGGTGACAATTAGGAGGCTCTGAAATTAATATTGACTGAATTAAACTCCACAGTCATGAGCATAGGTTAAATGACATTAACAGACTTCATCTTCTGAGGTAGAATACCTTCAAAACAAGACGTGCCAGAAAAGTGATGATTTTGATGATATTGCTAGGCAAGCTAAACCCATTTATTTTGATTCTGAATACCATAAGTTTGCAAAATTTGTTTTAAAATGATCCTAGTTTTTATTGACCAGTTTAACCTCACTCTTCATTTGGAAAGCATCACAGCCCTATTTGACTCCAGCTAAATCATTATTCAAACATTATATTAAAGACTGAAAACATGGCGAGTTGAACACTTTGGGATGATTATGCAAATCCAACTAATGTAAAAGCATTATTAAAGGTATCTGCTTAATATTTTGAGTAGCTTTCTACCTTGTGTTTAAAGAAACACAGATATTTAATAAGTTGAGAGGTCTTTATCTTTCTGCCATACTTTTTCACAAGCTGATGTTGAGGCTTTGAGAGGCCATGCTTGAATGTAGTTTCTTTGAGTTTTAAAGGCTTAGAAAGCTTTGTGTCTTATTGATTTAAGCAATGGATCTGATGTCCTTTTTGTTCTTCCTCACTGATGAGTTATGAATCCTACCCTCAGATCTGACTCTGCTGGATTTTCAAGACGTGGATCCTAGTCTCAAGCTCCTCCCTCTACCCATAATGCACCACACCATCCCCAACTCTCCAGATCTCGTTTGTTGCCATAGAGCCAAGACACATATCCTTGGTCTCGAGCATAAGAGCATTTTTTTCCCCGTACAATTTTTAAAGTTTAATATTGCAGTTCTGTTTATCTGGTCTGTCTTCTACAGTCTTTCCTTCCTCCCTTCATTTCTTTTAGTTTCTCCAGGCATTAAGGTGTTCGTTTTGTTCTTGTGTTTGTCTTTACCTTTTCCCTCCTGAATGCCTTGCCACTTCTTGTATTTCCATTTAAAAAAAAAAAAATTTGTATCAGTAGCTACTTATTGCTGATTAGTATTTGGCTGTATTGTCATTGAATAGCGCTAGCTGTTGTTTTTTTTTTTTTTTTGGGGGGGGGGGGGGTTAACCTTCAAACATGCTTTAATTATGCCAGAGAAACATTCAGGTTTTAAGAGATGCAATTGTGGGCACAAGATCCCTCAATCCGATGCTCACAAGAAGCGAGAATATTGCCTAGGTCCAGAACTTCTAAAATCAGCATATGAAATCTGGGCCTCCTTTAATACCATGGCCATATCTGACAGAAGAAACAAACTGATTCTTAAAGGTTTGCAGCCTACCTCTTCCTCTTCTCCTGAGGCCCAAACTCCCTCAAAATCAAATGGCTCTGATGAGCCTAAGAAGAGATCTCTGCCAAAGTGGACTTCCTCTGAACCTCCTTGGAAACTTGCAAAAACATAGTTTCTGACACACTCTGATCCAAGGACAGCTTTCTCTTTTTCAAATCCACTGACCTCTACAGATCCAAAAGATATTATTTTCCCATTTGGATCCACAGATACCTTCAGATCCAATCGGGATGATCACAGTTACTTTGGCTTCAGTGTTTGATCCCAAGCCATCAGATCCAAAGTCTAGGAGCCAAACTCCAGAGAGTTTATTAAGGACAGTTTCATTAATACTACCAGCGAAATTATTTCATATACCATCAAAATATTCCCGACTTGTTTCCTCAGCCTCGTCTAAATTTTCTAGGATCTTGACAGAGGCCAATATGGACAGGATGATGCAGAGATCCTCAAGGCTCAGATCCAGATGGGGGTGTACCAGCTCCATCCCTTCTTGGATCCATGAGTGCACCGGTCCACGCCATTCAGACTTCTTCACTAATCCGACCTTTGGTTTTGGAGTTACAGGATCCAGGATAGCTGAGCCATTTGGCGTCTGATACAGGGAAGCCTTTTTCCTTGACTCCGATTATTTCCCTGGTCAGCCCTACTCCGATTTCATCAGATCAGAGGATGTCTCAGATCCAAGATATCAGAGCTGGGTCCCATCATTCCTGCTCCAAGTCAGCCTACCCCGGGTAGCCTTTATGCTGTTCCTCCTGAGGAATTCCCTTCTTCTTCTGACACCACTCCTGAACACCCCACAGAGCAGGTTCCACGGGCGAAGATGTGTAAAAGGAGGCACATAGACACCCCAACTGAGTCCCTCACTGAAGATGCCAACTTTGATGAGGAAGAGGGACCCCCTTGATCACCACAGAAGGATGGCTGGTCAGCCCACCCTCCTCCTCCTCCTGAAGAATTGATGCTCTTAGAGGCTTTTGAGGCTGTCCCATGCATATCCTGGTTGCCCCCCCCCAGCGGATGAACTTATTGACCTAGTTTCCTGCCGGGCCTGGAAGGAACAGACATTGTTGAGCCCATTCACAAGCATCCGGATAAGTTTCTAGTCACCCCAGCAGACAGAACACATTGGAGCAAGGGTGTCCCAGTTGATGCCATTGATGTTCATCGTGCATACAGCTGCAGTCATAACAGATGGGTTCTCCTGCCGTCAGGCGGGTCCTCGGTCGGCCGAATTCCAAAGTCTAGGTCCGGCGTCGGTTGTCGTCGCTTCTTCCCTGACGTCAGTGCGACAGGGGTATAAAAGAACCAGCTGACGCCATGTTCTTCAGTCTTTCTTGCCGCGCGGTGCCCGAAGCAGAAGCAGTTCGCAAGTGCCGGTCGGCCAGCTCCTGAGATTACGAAAAATTTGGAAAACCGAAGTCTTCTTTAAAGCTAAGTACCCCGTTGGGGAAACTTTTCTTGCCTCAGACCGATGTCAGACAAAGTTAATAATTGTATTTCTTGTGGGAAGCAAATACCGCATAAGGACTTCCATTCCCTCTGTATACCTTGTTTAGGCCCAGACCACGACGTCTCGGTCTGTCACCGTTGTGCTACATTCAACAAACGCACTATTAAGCGTCGGGCGGAGTTCGCCCAGCATTTTTTTGGGAAAGCATTTAACTATACCATGTCGTCGGATACTCCAACACCGGTTTTGTCTAAAAAAACGCAAAGACAAGGACCGACACTCGAGGTCCACGGCCTCTACCGACACCACGCCAAAGCCGACTACACGTGGTCCAGTTCTCAGTGAGGCGCGTACGCAGCCCCTGACTACCGACGACACATCTTTGGCTGTGTCCCTGTACCCGAGGTCGCAGGCTCCTCTGCCCACACACCGACTACAGATACCGAAGCCACTCTTGGCGTTGAAACACAGAATGTGGACAGGTCCACCTCCACTCAAGGTGTCTTCAGACCTTCCTCTTCTTTCTCCATCAAGGCTTTCACCAAGTCTAAAGCATCCATGCACCCTAAGAGACCAGTTACACAGGGCCCATCTCCAGGCCCCATGCCTAAGAGACAGATGCTTAAAATGGCTGAGGATTTAATTACTCTAATCAGAGGTTCCCAGCCACCTTGGGACAAAAGGCCCAGAGTGGAGGAAGACTCCCCCTCCTCTGATCAGGGATCCATTATTTCAGAACACTCTGATGATCAGGAGCAGGCTTACTCCCCTTTTGAAGACTCTGATGCAGAGGAGTCTATTCCTTCTGTATCCCCCCCTGAGGATTTCTCATTTGGGGAAACTTTGCATACCTTAAGGGGACACTTCCACTGGGAAGGCCAGGATTATTCAGATTCCAAGAAAAGTCTCAGGGAATTTCTTTTGTTACCCCAGCACAGGCCTCTGGCTATACCTCCTGTCTTGGACATCCTAGATGATGTTTACTCGGAGGCCTGCCTTAACCCGGACTCTCTACCTCCAGCTCCAGTTAAGCCTGACAGGTACTACAGGGTTCCTGACTCACACCAATTTCTTTACAAAAGCCATGCTGCTGACCTAGAAACCATCTCACAGGGACCCAAGGGAGTTAAGGCTTCCATTGCCAAAAATCCATTGCCTTCCAAGAGAGATTCCAGATCCTTAGAAAGGTGGGGAAAAAAGGTATATACCTCGGCTACTTTAACCATGAGGGCCTTAAACTGTCAGTTTCATATGCTAAAATACCAACAGTTTCTGTTATCTCAATTGAAAAGTAAAATGTCACAACTTGAACAACCAGACTTGAAGGAGTTGCAGGATTTGATGCATAGTGCAGAACAAGTGGGTAAACATACCTTACAATGTGGTTTTGATGCTCTAGAGGCCTCATGTAGAGCTGCTGTTACAGGCTCTGTCATACGCAGGCATGCTTGGCTCAAGGAACAAACCTTGCCTGATCATGTCAAAGCTAAATTACTAGACACCCCTCTTCAAAAGGATGTACTATTTGGGGCAAATGCTGAGGAAGTATTACGAAAAATGGAGGAAAAAGCTAAATCAATGCAAACTGTGAAATAATTTCTGCAGGTTCAACCACCATGTTTTAGTAGAAATTGACCTTCCAAAAACTGGTCCTTTCCTGCCACGGACAGACCCCCAAAGAGGCAGATACAGGCGCCCGAGGGGCAGAGGACAACCACAAGGATCGTACAGAGGCAGACAATGGCAAGCTCCTACACAAAGAGGTGGTGAGGACAACTCACAATCTTTCAGAAAGCAAACCCAATGACTTACCCCTTTGCAGGCTTACCAGGTCTCAAATGGCAGCCCCCTTAGGAGGAAAGCTGGCACTATTCTCAAAAAACTGGCATGTTGTCACAAAGGACAAATGGATCCTGGACATTATAAACAGAGGCTACAAATTCCACTTTTATACCCTTTCAAAAATGAGAGGCATGCCAAAACTGCCACACAATCAAAGGGCAGAGGCACAAAAGCAAATTTCAGATCTTATAAACATGAAAGCTATTCAGGATGTACCTACACACGAACAAGGTCAAGGTTTTTATTCCAGGCTATTTCTGGTGCCAAGGAAGGGAAAAGATTGGAGACCTATTTTGGACCTTTCCATCCTAAACACATTCCTAATCGTACCAAAATTCAAGATGCTCACTCTACAGCAACTTCTTCCCATGCTGGGCAAGGAGTCTTGGCTGGTAACATAGGACCTCAAGGAGGCATACCTGCATGTCCCAATCAGACAAAATTGCAGAAGATACCTCAGATTTCTTGCAGGTTCAACCCATTATCAATTCTCTGCATTGCCCTTTGGCTTATCTACTGTGCCTAGAGTATTCACGAAATGCCTGGCATCAGTAATTGCCTACTGCAGACTTCAAGGGATACAAATATATCCTTATTTGGATGACTGCCTGATCCAAGCGGACAGCAAGCACATTCTTCTGAAACATCTGGCTTATGTAATAATGTTATTAAACTCTCTGGGATACACAGTCAACAAAGAGAAATCAAGGCTAATCCCCTCTCAAAATATAATTTTCCTGGGTGCCAATTTGGACACAAACACCCAGATGGCCTGCCTCACACCAGAGAAGCAGGGGCAACTAATTCAATATTTCAAAATGATGGCAAATTGCACCAGGCTGACTGCAAGGAAAATCCTGCAGGCTCTGAGATTCATGGCATCTTGCATCTTGCTAATCCCATGTGCAAAGCTGCATATGAGAAAACTACAATGGTACCTAAAAAACATATGGTCTCAACACAGCCACAGTTTGGAAACAATAATACCACTACTTCCATGTCTGCAAAAGGAATTTCTGTGGTGGGCTCAAGCATGTCAAGCAAACACGGGTCTTTCATTCAGCAAGCCTTGAGCAAAACAAGTCATCACAACAGACGCCTTGGACTACGCCTGGGGGGGCGCACATGACAGACCAGTGCATTCAGGGCAAATGGTCCCAAAAAGAAAAGCATCTTCACATCAATCAAAAAGAAATGCTAGCAGTAATAAATGCTATTATAGCTTTCAAGGACCTTCTACAACCAGGTCAACTATTGATAAGAACGGACAACACCACAGTTATGTGGTACATAAACAAGCAGGGAGGAACACATTCCTATCCCCTATGCAGACTGGCCATATCACTTTGGAACATGGCCATGGACTTACAAATGGAACTACAAGCACAGTACTTGCCAGGCAAGGAAAACACGCTGGCAGACAACCTAAGCAGGAATATGACAGATCCACACGAATGGATGTTGCATCCAAAAGTTTTAACAGAAATAATCCAAGAATGGGGAAGGCCAGACATAGATCTCTTTGCCTCCCACAATAATCATCAATTGACAAAATTCTGCTCGAGGACCTTCCACCCAAAGGCCTGGAGAGTGGACGCTCTCTCTTTCAGCTGGACATCAATGACAGTTTATGCCTTCCCGCCTCTTCCTCTGCTGTCCAAAGTCCAATTGAAGACCAGAGCAGACAGACAAAAGATGATCCTCATTGCTCCGGACTGGCCAAGGCAACACTGGTACCCACTCCTGAGGAGCCTGACTCATTCCCCTCCATTGACCCTGCCTCTAATGCCTCTTCTTCTGACTCAGCACAGCTTCAAAACTCTTCACAGTCAGCTAAAAACACTCAATCTAGCCGCATGGAAGATTCCTTAGCATCACAGCAGGCCCTACTCTCCAAGGAGGTGCAGGATGTAATTTTGGAGGCCAGAAGGCCATCAACTAGAAAAGCTTACTCCACAAAATGGAAACGTTTTTGTGTCTGGAGTGAGAAAAAGGGCCAGAACCCTGGAAAACTGAATTTACCTTAAATACTACAATATTTGGCTGAACTACTAAGCAGTGGACTTTCGTTCTCCTCCATCAAAATCCACGCCTCAGCCATTTCTGCAGAATACAACACTGATCCTCCTTTATTCTCTCACCCTCTTTTAAGACAGTTCCTCAGAGGGGCTAAGAATTTAAGACCTTCAAGGAAACAACCAATACCTGCTTGGGATCTAAATTTAATTCTGGAAAAACTGACTTTGCCTCCTTTTGAGCCAGCTGCTTCATCAGATTTGCAATATCTGTCCTGGAAAACAGCTTTCCTTCTGGCTATCACTTCAGCTCGTAGAGTTTCAGAACTACAGGCCCTCATGGCTGTCCAGCCTTTTATCATCTTCCATCAGGACAGAGTTTCATTACGAACCAACCCTTCCTTTATGCCGAAAGTGGTATCCAGGGTAGCATTAAATCAGGCCATACATTTACCTACTTTTTATCCCAATCCTCAAAACAAAGGGGAGAGATTACTACATTCCTTGGACATCCACAGGCAACTGCGTTATTATTTGGACAGAACAAAGCCTTTCAGAAAATCAGAACAGCTCTTTGTGGCCTATGCGGTAGGAGCTCCAGGAAAGCCAATTTCCAAGCAGACAATCTCAAAATGGATAGCCCACTGCATACGCTTTTGCTATTCCTTTCATGGCAAAACTGTTCCTACAGGCATTAGAACTCATTCCACCAGGGCCACAGCCACCTCTGCAGCCTTCCTCAGAGGAGTTCCTACCAAGGATATCTTGGAAGCAGCCACTTGGAGTTCTGTGCATACCTTCTCCAAACACTACAACCTACCATTATAATCCAAATCTAGAGCAAGCTTTGCCACTGCAGTCTTGCAGGGCATTTTGGCTCCTCCTAGTTCCACCTAGAGCCTACCACCCCTTTCTTAGCTTTGGGATTCTACCCATCTGTTATGACTGCAGCTGTATGCACGATGAACATAGTACAGTTTTGTACCTACCATAAATGTAGAAGTTCGAGTGCTAATACAGCTGCAGTCCAAGGTTTCCCTCCCTCCATTCCCTCTAGGGGTATTCTTTTATGGTGTATTTGCTTGCAACTACTGTTTTTTGATTATATTGCATTGCTTTACTTCATACTTTTATGTATTGCCTTCCTTCTGGGGGCACCTGACATCTGGGGCAAGAAAAACTGAAGAACATGGCGTCGGCTGGTTCTTTAATACCCCTGTCGCACTGATGTCAGGGAAGAAGCGACGACAACCGACGCCGGACCTAGACTTTGGAATTTGGCCGACCGAGGACCCGCCTGACGGCAGGAGAACCCATCTGTTATGACTGCAGCTGTATTAGCACTCGAACATCTACATTTATGGTAGGTACAAAACTGTACTTTGTGGCATGGTGTTGCAATGGGGGCAAAATGTGCCCCATTTTTGCAAACCTGGTTTTATTAGATTGGGAAAATCAGGTTGTGTTTAAGTCTAAATTCATGCACAAAGTATTAAAATATTTGAGATTTCTGGATGATATACTTGTGCTATGGAGAGGTACTAAAATTGAGTTGGATGAATTTTTGCAGTATTTGAATAACAGTACCAGTTATTTATCATTTACCCACAGAATTCATCCCTCCGAGATTGATTACCTAGACATCTTATTTAGGAAAAAAGATGGTTCTTTGACCTCCACAATTTTCAGGAAATCGACCTTTTCTAATGGGTTGTTACATTATGACAGTTGTCATCCCCCCCCCCCGCCACCAGAAGCGGGAGTTATGAAGGGTCAAATGTGTAGATTATCAAGATTGATTAGTGACGACAATGAATTTAGAAGTGAGATATATAAATTGATCGGAATGTTTATGAACAGGAGTTACCCTATTAAACTGTTATTATGTATTAAAAGAGAAGTATATAGGTGTAGGTCTACTGCGTTTTGTCCAATTTTGTTGCGAGATTCTAGTGTTACAGATGACAACAACAAATTACAAATAAATAATAAGGTTATGGTAGTGAAATACAACCATGATTGTTTTGAAATACTAAATATCTTGGAGTCTGCATGGGACATTTGTTTTGACACAACACTTAGACACAAACTAGGTAACAAGCCACATACAGTCTATAGTAGAGGCAGTAATGTTAAGGATCTGCTGGAAACGAATGGGTCAAGAACAACTAAATATTACAGGTCTCAGATGTTTAAATGTGGACATTGTAATTATTGTAAATTTATTAATGATGGCCCTTATGTGGCTGTGGAGGGGTACCATCAGACCCTTGATTGTCCCAGTAGATGCACTTGCACCAACACGAATGTGGTGTATATAGCAACTTGCAGTACATGCCCGACATTCTATGTGGGGAAAACAACCCGTAGACTTAAGGATAGAATTGACGAGCATGTTAGGGACATTAAAAACAAGAAAACTGTCAATGCACTTTACAATCATTCAAATGTTTGCACTAATTTTAAAAGATTTTTGTTCTTTATTATTGACTGGGTAGTCAAGAATCAGAGGGGTGGTAATCATAAATTGGCCTTAGAGTTAAGTGAGACATGGTGGCAACTAAGGCTTAATGCCAGAAACACTCCAGGTATCAATGACAACATATCTATTGTTCCACTTTTAAAACAGAGAGCTCTGAATGTTTAATTAACAATATTAAAATTTTATATGAATTTTTACAGTCAATTTATACAATGTTATTTATATGTTTTTTTGTATTGCTGTATGCTATTTATTTGTGCTTTTAGTATATAGGTACAACAAGAGTTTAATGTTTTTAAACATTACTGAAAGTTTTTTCTGTTTGAAAATGGCAACAGTTAACATTTTGTGATGTCATTTCAATAAGTTATAAAAGGGAAGTGATAACTATGATATACGACTCTGATGAAGCCTGGGATGTACAGGTGAAAGCGCTTAGTCATTTTTATCACTTTTGAATAAAGCAGTGTTTCGCTTTTCAGCGTTGTGGTGTGCCCTTTCTTTTTTATTTTTGTGTTTGGTGATTCATTTTAGATTTAGTGCAGCTAAGGACATTCAAAAGCTGCTACAAGAGACATCCAAAAGGTTCCGACAGAGCAAATAGGATTTGGAACTTATTTCCACTTCTTTTTGGTGTCAAAGAAAGCAGGGGACCTAAGACCAGTTCTGAATCTATAATCTGAATCATTATGTAAAGGAGTCAAAGTTCCGAATGGTTACAGTCCAGTCCATCCTGCCTCTTCTGCACAAGGGCAATTGGATGTGCTCTATAGATCTCCAGGATGCATACTATTGCATCAAAATAGACAGGCACTCCAGGAGATAAATGCACTTTTGACTGGGAGCCAGTCACTACCATTTCAGAGCACTGCCCCTCAGGTGTTCACCAACTGCATGGTAGTCGTAGCAGGTCACCTGAGACTCAAAGGATTCCAGGTGTTTCCCTGTCTAGATGATTGGCTCCTCACCTCCCCAACAAGGTATCAACTTCTACATGCCTGGGATTACGTGCTTCAGATATCCAACTCCCTAGGCATCACAGTAAATCTTGCCAAATTCAACCCGACTCTTGTGCAGAACTAGAATTCATAGGAGCTCAACTGGATACTACGACTCAAATGGCTTCAGTACCTCTTCACTGCATCACATCTCTGAGAAATCAGGTGTGGGACTTGCTGTCTGTTCAGTCCCCTCCTGCAAGATTATTGTTAAAGCTCTTGGATCATTGTCAGCAGCTATTATTCTAGTCCAACTAGCAAGACTTTTTATGAGAATCCTCTAATGGACCTTGGCGGTCTATTCTTTGCCAACCTCTATCTGTTTCCGTCAAACTCACTCCAATTTGCAAACATCATATGTAGATGCAGTCAGATGACCTGTTTTTGAGAAGGCCACCCCCCCCCCCCATAGTCACAGTGACCATGGATGCTTTCTAATTGCGGTGGGGGGCATCACAATGAAAAGATAGTCCAAGGCACGTGGTCCCCCTTGGGGACCAAGCTGCATGTCAGTGTCCTTGAGATGAGAGTGGTCCTTCTAACGTTGCAGTCCTTTCAGGACTTTCTCCCTCTGGGGACATTTGCTGTCCATATGGACAACATGTCTGTAGTCTGGTACATCAACAAACAAGGAGAAACCCATTCCTATCCATTGTGCAGAGAGGCCATGAGGGTTTGGGAATAAGCTTCCTCTTCAGACCACTTTCAGATTGCAGTGCACATACCGGAGAAAACCAACGTGCTGGCAGAGTCAGCAGGTCCATTTTGATTCCTCATGAGTGGCCCCTCAATCAATCAGTAGCGAACATGATTTTCAGGTGGTGGGGCCTATTTGCCTCTGCCCTCAGCAACAAATACAGCAAGTACTTCGCTCTGATCTGCCCTCCAGGGAGTCACCTAGGGATGCACTGATTCATGATTGGCTCCTGAGTCTCCTCTATGCTTCTCCCCTCTTCCTTTGATCCCAAAGTTCTTACAGAAAGCAACCAGGCTAAAAAGCTCAGTCATACTATTTGCCCCTCTCTGGTCTCACCTCAAATATTTTACATGGATACTGGAACCCAGTGAGGACCTCCTATCTCACCTTTCAGAATTCCAGCATCCCAGTCTCCACGCCCTCAAACTGACTGCATGGTTTCTCCAATTCCAATGATAGTAAGACACACCAGGCTTGCTTCCCCAATCCATAACATTATTTTGGCTTCCCAGAAGGCTTGCATTAAAAAGGTGTCCAAAATCAAATGGAAAAGATTTTCCATATTGGTTTCTAAAAAAAACATTGACCCTTTTGCAGCACCTACTTTAGCCATCCTTCTCTTCCTCAGTACTCTCTTCAAAGAAGGGGCTAGTTTTTCCAGCATTAAACTTCAGCTAGCTGCAATATCCAATTTTCTTGGTGAAAATGTCTCTATCACCTTCCAGGTTATGTAAAGCTTTTATGAAAGGACTCTTGCTCCTTAGACCTCCCATAAAAGATCCTACTCCCCCTTGGGACCTCACGATGACCTCCAGGGGTTGACTCAGAAACCCTTTGAACCAGCAAACAATTGTGAGATAAAGTTTCTTTCTTGGAAAACAATCTTTTTGGTAGCTATTACTTCAGCAAAAGAATTTCTGAACTCAAGCCTTGTCAGCTAGGTCTCCTTACATCATTTTTCATAAAGAGAGGGTATCTCTTGAACTAACCCTTTGTTTATGCCTGAAGTGCCCATGGAAACTAATATTAATCAATACAATTGCCAGTTTCCTTTCCAAACTTTACTAATAAAGGCAAATATATGCTGCATCATCTTGATAGACAACTACATTTCAATCTTCACAGAATGAAACAGTACAGGAAGTCTGATCAGCTGTTTGTAGCTTTCCCCCTAACCGCTTTGGTCTAGCAGTTTCCAAAATTACTTTGGCCAAATGGATTACTGATTGTATTTCCGTGTGTTTACAGGGTACTGTGTTCGAGAAAGTGAATGTTGCCCAGTATGACAATGTGCCTATAAAGAATAAATTATTGTTCGAGGAATCCATATATATTTTAAAATATAATACTTTAACCCCTAAAGAGTTAAATTTAGAGTGTAATTAGAGATTTTTCATCTAATTGTTTAATTGAATGTTAAGTCTTTTATTGATGTGTGTATCAGGCAGGTGTTTTCTGTAATGTTTTACTCCTTGAAGGCTTTTTGCAGAGACATTAGAGAAGATTAAAGTGTTTTTGGTTACTGGCTGGTCGTTTTTTTTGTTTTACTGCTTTTAGTGTTTGGTAGTATTTTAGTTTGTAGCTTTTCCCCCTAACCGCTTAGGTCAAGCAGTTTCCAAAATAACATTGGGCAAATTGATTACTGATTGTATTTCACTAATTTATTCTCAGAAAGGTTTGGAATTGCCTCAACCTTCTAGAGCCCACTCCACCAGATTTGTGGCTGCCTACTCAGCATTTTCCTCTAGAATCTCTGTTGCTATTTATGCTGCGGCCACTTGGTAAGAGACTCGTACTTCGGATGCACATTACAAATTGGACATTGTCTCCAGAAGCAGGGCTTCCTGTGGCTCGACAGTGCTCCGGCATATGCTTCCTTGAAGGCCTCCCAAGAGTTATGTAACTGGGGACTCTGACCCATCAGTGAGGAAGAATGAAAAGGACATCAGATTTAGAAGTTATGTACTTACTGTAACTTGGCATCTGTGTTGTCCATTTTCATTCTTCCTCACCTTCCCTCCTAGCCATCGCCCAGCCTTGTCACTCCTAGAAGGTTCTTTGGATGAGTTTTGGAACACTCATGTTCCAGGTTTGAGCCTCAATTCTTTTTTCTGTCTGTTCTATCGCTGTAGTCCAGTGGGCAGTAAACTCGATCTGAGGAGTTTGGGATTGTTTGGTGCATTATGTGTAGAGGAAGAATCTTGAGACTAGGATCCAAGTCTTGAAAATCTGACCGAGTCAGATCCAAGGGTTGGATCCGTAACCCATGAGTGAGGAAGAATGAAAATCGACAACACAGATGCAAGTTATGGTAAGTACACAACTTCTAATTTGACCATCTTTCTCAGTATCTGGATTAGATTGATTTGGCATTGGCTAAAGATGGTGAAAGCTGTTTTTCAGTCATTCCATCTCTTTCAGATTAAGGATGCTGATATGCATGCTTTTTAAACATAGAAACTATGGTCTTTTTTGACAGTGGCTGTAAAATCTTTAAAGCAGGTATATTGTTTGACTTGCAACTACTTAAATGCATCTCTTACTGTTGTGTAAAATATATCTGAATATTTGAGTACAAATCTGAATCATTTTTAAGCAGCTTTTTCAAATTATTACATTGTAGACAATGGTATTGCTATACATAAGTAAAAAATAGCAAACAATTTTAATTTTTCTGCATTATGTACATACGTTTTCTTTTTAACAGTCATCAGCCACTCAAAAATGGCATAATGTCAAGAGGGGGCGTGAATTTGCTGGTGAAAATCAAAAGAACTCCTGACTTGTATTAAACATCATTCATCCTGCTCAAAATTCATCCCATCTATTTCTATGTAGTTTGCTTTTTCCCTTTTCCAAAGATCTCACTTCACTTCTTTTATAGTATTAAGTACTTTAGTTACCATTGGTTTAGACTTTGATTTCCATTGTCTTGTAATTGTTTTTTGGCAACCAGTAGCTTTACACTTAATAAGGCCTTACTGTGAGTAGGCAATTTGGACCCTATGTCACAGCTTAAATTAATCATTTCTTTAGAGTTATTTGCTTTCCCAATATTCTGGCAAAGTGTTATAATCACACTCACCTGTCTCTGTCCCATCTTACATTCAGCATTTCCTCTCTACCCAAGTAAAAGTTCTCTGAAGTTTGTTTGAGGTATAAAATAACTAAGCAAACAGTTCCAAGCAAATATCTTAAACGGTCTGGACTTTGTTACATACATGGAAACCATACATATGTCCTCCCATTGTTCTTTTATATAATGCCTTTTCATTTTTTTCTCCCAAAATCTTTTCGAACCTTATCTGATTGATTTTTAGTTATCATTCCACATTTTATAAATGCTACTAATTATCCAGTTTATAACAGCAACTTCTGCTCTAGAATGAATTTTAAAAAAACTTTGCCAGAGCTGATTTTTCACTTATCACTCTCCTATTCCTTTCTCTTAGCTTGGTAGGGAAGATCTCTCTAACCTGTAGTCCAAACTTCTGCTTAGCCTCATCCCACTTTAGTACCTATCTATCTCTAGGCCTATTACATTTATTCCTTTGTTTTTATCCAGTAAATTCCAGCCCATCTGGCCCTTTATCTCTCACCCTATTTACTGCCATTCCTTGGTAAAAAAATCACATTTCTCCATTCTCAAGTTGGTTAAGTTCTTAGAGTACTTTCTTTTACTTTATGAATGTAATGTTCTGCATGATTGTTATTATTCTCCTTATGGACCTGCATCGAATATCCTATTATCTCATTTTCAAACTTCCATGCGGTTTCATTGACATCTCTTTCTGATAGGTTCATAGGTGTTTACTAGGCTATAACGACCACAAGGGCCTTTTTAAGCTTAGCCATGCATCCCAAATTTCTGATGAGTTCTGATACCCTTGATAAGTGTAAGCATGGGCCTGGGAGATGAACCATTTAGAGGTTACCTGTTTGCATCAGAGACATGGGTACCAAACCAGGGATGAATTTCTGGTTTCCCATCCAGTTGTCCAAGTTGCACTTATAGGTTCATAGGTTCATACTAGGCTATCTGCCCTGGGGCATTTATAAGCCTAGCCCGATTGTGTTTGGCTTATGCCACCCCTTGATTTGAGTATACTGTGCCCTTTTTAAAGTTTAGCTTACTGTGCCTCTGTCTAATAGTGACACAGAAGTAATCCCCGGGACAAACCTACGATCCCCCATCCACTCATCAAGATTCTTCTTGAAGAGAGTCAGTGAGGTGCTCTGCCTAACATGAATTGGAATTCTATTCCAGAGCGAAGGGAGCCTCTAGGTTATGAATCTGTCCCTCCAGCATGTTCTGTTTATTTTTGTGCTGAGGTTCAAGTCCCTCGAGCGCGTGGCTCTAAGGGATTTAGATTTACTGAGGTGGAGCATGTCCATTAATTCTGGGTTGGACATAGCTTTATATGTCAGGCATAGATCGCCTCGAAGTAGGCGGTATGCAACTGAGTATAGCTGGAGTTTTTTTAACCGAGCAGCATATGGCATCTGTTTGAGTCCCTTGATCCTCCTGGTGAGGTGCTTTTGGGGTCTTTCTAATTGCTGCAGATGCATCCCAAAGGGGGCATTGTATTCTATGATGGGCCTGATGAGGGATGAATAAAGGGGCACGATTACCTCTCTTGATCTAGATGTGAATCCTTTCATGATGAGGTGGGCTATGTAGAAGGTCTTTCTAACCACTTTGGCAATGTGGTTGTCAAAGGAGAGATTGCTGTCAACTTGGGTCCCCAGATCACTAATTACTTTCTCTGTACTTAATGGGTTACCACCTATGTGGTAATTTGTGGGCACATTGAATTGGGTTAGGGAGGAACTCAGCTTCACATGGATGGGGAGCCTGTTCCATAGATGGGGTAGTCTCTGGGATACATACCTATCTCTCTAGCAGGTCCCATTTATATCTCAGGCTCTGGTTTGATTTATAATCTTCTGTTTTGTTATGTATATGAACCTTAACTGTATAGCTCCAAAGTATCCTTTCAAATCAGGTAATCATGAACCACCTTGTTCTATGGGGAGAATCAACTTTTCTGGCTTGAGTGTCCTCTTCGCCTCTCAAATTATTTCAGCTCTTTATTAATAATAGTCCACAACTTCTCTTCTGGTTGGTAAATATATGCCTGACCTGTGTATATAAAAGTAAAGGTACCAGAAACATTTCACTGCTTGTATCTTATTATCCATATTTGTAATCAAGAGCTTCCAGCTTCTCAATTTTGTATCATCATTTATTTAGTCTCTTCCCACATATCTTTAGGTGCCATAATGGAATTTTTAATCCATACACATAAGTACTTCATCTTCTGTCCCAGTAAGTATGGGTATTGCTGAACCAGTTTGTGTGTGGATACATAGTTTACCACTATAGCCTTTGTTTTATCTTCATTTATTTTACATCATGAAAAGACTTGCAACTGTCATAACATTTTCCACAGTGCCAGAGTGTCCTTTTCTAGATTTATCATTTCTGAATTAATAGGATTTATCTTGATTACCACACTAATGATATCCCTGACTTAGTGAGTCCCTTATTTTCCTTCCAATGGCACTAAATATAAAGCTAATAACAAATGAGAAAGAGGACATCCCTGCCATGTTCCTCTCTTCAGACGCACTTTGTCAGAGAGGAAACCTGCAACCTTAATATTTGCCTCTGACCCTTTATATGTCTTTGTCATTAACCCTATTCTATCAAGCAGTGCAAACACTATCATTGCATTACTCTTAAAATGCCTGATGACACTATCAAATGCTTTCTCTGCTTCAAGGCATACCAACAATGTTGACAGTTTCTTACACTCTGCTTCAATGTTTTCAGATGTTTGCCTGCCTTGGACAAAACCATTGCCATTATTTTAACTAGTGTAAACATCAACACTTTATAATCATGTTTTAAAATTGAAATGGGTCTGTTTGAAGCTGGGTCTGAAGGGTATTTACCCTCTTTAAGTAATACAAATATAGCCACCACACCTTTCTTCCAAGTTGATAGGAACTGTCCCCCTTTTAAACTAGTGTTAAATAAAACTGTCCAGGTCTTTATCACTTTCTTTCCACTCTTTTTCCAAAGGTCCCCAGGAATATCATTTGTTCCTAGAGAATTCCTTGGTGATTGATTTTGTACAGGTTTCTATAATCATCTGTTTTATACCGATTGTCATAAAATGTTTGAAATATCTCCACTAACCCTTTAAGATCTCTGGTAATTTTTCTTGTTATAGGCTCCCTAACTTTGGCAGCAGTCCTTTCTACTTTCTGTTGCCCAAGTTCTGCTAAATGTTTTTGTGTTCTTATCAAAAATATTTCCTTAACAGCCTTTCTAAATACTTGCATATTATCCAAATGCTTCCTTATTTTCCCTTTAGCACTTTGCAGTTGTTCCTGTCCTGTAAGATGCCCTTTATTCTGCAATATTCTAAATAACTTGTATTACTTTTCCCCGTATGTCTTTCCCTCTTTTTTACCATTTTATCTTACTTCCTAGTTATCAACAGAAACAAAGCAAAGCTTGTCCACCAAGGAGAGGTTTAAAACTGTTTAATACTATAAATCAGCAAGTATAAGAAGAATAAAAAGACAGTGAAAAAATGAAGTCTGCTTAAAGTAACTGGATAACGGCTTTTGGCAGGAATGCCATCATCAGATTTTGTTGTACTTAACTTTGCTCATTAAATTTAAACAGAGGCTTAGCCAATCAAAGTCTACTTGGTCAGCTTCCACCCTTTCAATAAAGGTTTTAAAGGGAACATTCCATTAAGTCCAGGCAGCTTATCAGCCTGCAGATGAGCAATCCTGATTTTCAGAGTGATCCAGATCAGCAATCAGTATGTCAGTCTTGAACATAGCACTTGTTTTAAATTCTTTCTGTTCTTAAAACGGAATCTACTATACGTCAGATGTTTGCATCATCGCCATTTAAGTGACGGGCTAAAAAGCAAAACAAATGCCTTGTCCCAACATCATATAAATTATCCTGGCCATAGGTTTAATTTTATGGTGCTTTTGAAGTATTGACTGAATATATGAGAATGGGGGATCTCCGCAATTTGACTGAGATTGTGAAAACTCACTGGATTGCTGATTTGCAGGCTGATAAGCTGCCTGGACTAAATGAAATGTTCCCTTTAAAACCTTTATTGAAAGGGCAGAGGCTGAGCAAGTAGACTTTGATTGCTCATCATATTTAAACAGAGGCTTAACAGGATCTGATGAAGGCATTCCTGCTGAAAGCACTTATCCAGTTACTCTAAGCTGACACATTTCATTGTGTTTTTATTTTTCTTATACTTGCTAATTTGTAGTATTAAATAGTTTTAAACCTCTCCATGGTGGAAAGCTTTGCTTTTTCTCTGCTGTTAAGTTTTAGACTGGCAAGCTGCCTTTAACTGTCTGTGGTGCGTTTTTACCTGGATTTACTATCTCTAACAAAGAAATTTTTATCTTCCCCAATAACTCAAGTCACTTCCACTACCCATTCCGTAATTTTCTCTCTGTTTAACGGATAAGTTGGAAAGCACTTGTCTCATTTTTTTACTTCATCCCCTCCATCTTTATATGAGTTTTTATCGGTACATGATATGAAATAGGTATTATATGCATTTCAAAGCTTTCAATGAAATACACAATTTGAAGTTTAATTTTTATCCATTCTAGCCCAGTTATTGTACCTTTGGGAATAATATGTAAATTCTGACTGGGTTCCTGCTATTAAATTGATATCTTCCATACCAAACATTCTGTTATATGTTTTTTAAGAAATTTACTCTCGTTTGTTATCATTACCCTTATATGCTCCCCCTATACATCTTTACTGTTGCAAATCAAGTTCCAGCACCCAACCCATTAATAATTAGCACTGCTAAAATTGTATTAAGCTCCATAATAGCAGTTTTAGGTTGAATGTATATGCATGCCAGAGAGATTCTCCCACCTTGCCAGTAAACCCTTACTACCACAAATCTACCATTATTGTCTTTCCTTTCCTTTTATGTTACCATTGGATCTCCTCTAGCAATCAGTGTTATTACCCCTTTTCCTTTCCTGATGTACTGTTGAATGTCTGCCCCAAAATCCTTTTTGTCAAATGTACATGCTTGTTTCTGTCCAAAGGCATGTCTGCTTTTTTCTCAAAGCTTGTTTAAAAAATCTTTGCTGATGCCTGAAAATCTTTGCCAGTTTCACAAGGAACAAACTGTTCGACCCTATCATTCTTAATTACTTGCACTTCTAAACTTATTGTTTTCCTTTGAAAACCATTGCAAGTGGAAAAAAGTTACTTTGCAAATACAAAAAAGAACTACCATTTTATTTATTATTTATTTTTGTTGGCTGGAGACTCTGACTGGGCAAAGCCCATTTTCAGTGGAGGCCTGGGAAGAAAAGCACCAGCAGATAAGTTTAAAATACTCCTGAGAAAATACATATTTTACAAAAATACATTACATAGATGGTTCTTAAGGTATCTAGATACAAAAACAAGTAATTGCTGTCTAGTGTCACTATAAAAAGATAAAGCCGGTATTGCTTCTGTGGTGACATTGTACATGATTTTAAATTCCATGTATTAAAATATTTATTATGCAAACAGTTTGTTCTATAGTTTACCATCATTTACCATAACATCTAATAATGGCACCATCATTTTCCGAGAAGCTAATACAAAACTATCAGGTGTAATTGTCAACAGTAACCTTAAGTTTGATGCTGTCATCAACAAAACCATTAAAACAATCAATAAGAAGCTAGGATCTTTATATAAGATTAAGTCATTCCTAACCCCAACTGCTAGGACAGTGATTGTCTGAACACATTTACTATTAACCCTTCTTTATACCTCCTCAATCTGTACAAACCTGAGTAAATCTGACCTCAATAAACTCAATAGCTGCTACAATAACATAGCCAGATTTTGCCACAGGTTCAGCTTGTAGAACACACCACTGTCTTAAATTATGATCCCTAGGCTGGCTTGAGTTACACTCACAAATCCAGTATAACCAATTAGTAATAGCCCACAAAGTCCTCTATCAGCCCGAAAGCACACCCATACTCAAAAATATAATCACCCCTTACAGCAACCTAAAAACACTCAGCTCTTCTGATAAAATGCTGGTACAAACTGTTAAATCCAAAAACTTAGCAGGTGAGTCATTATTTTGCAACTCTGTTGGTGAAATCTGGAATCTACTCCCTGCCGAACTTACAGCAGTTCATTCTATAATCCAATTTAAAATGTCTCTCAAAACATACCTAAAAATTCACTGGTTGTGCTCCTGTGCAAACCCTGACTAACCATTTCAACATTCACTTTACTCTCTGGCTACCTGTAGAAACAGTCTTAAAAGTCTGAAACATTAGCTATCTCACTCAAATGTATTGTACTACTGAATGATATGCTACCTTACTCAGTCTTGTACTACTAAAACTGTTTATGTTCTAACAAGAAAATTAATATTGTATAGTTTTTAAGTATGTATGTATTCCAGTAATTCTGTAAATTGTATGTATATGTAACTGTATAAAAAAACTGCTACTGTTACCTCTTCTGTATCTATCCACATGTGGAGATTTTCTCCCTGTGCCTCCGCTGAAAATGGACATGTATCCAGTCGGACTATCCCAGTTAACAAATGTAAAATAAAAAATAAATATGTTTGTGACAAGCAAACATTAGATACAACTTATAAGACATGGGTAAGGAGTTGCAGTCTATTTCTTAGGAATAAATAAATTTAAGGTAAAGGGTCTGAAACAGTTGGTATGTAGATAATAGTTAAAGCTAGAAGAGAGTGTGAGGCATTGTATAACTGATGAGTCAAAGATAGTAACAGTAAGAACATTAGGGTACATACTGACATAGAACCTGGTAATACGGGAGTGGTGGCATTATTTGAAGAAGATGGGTAAATTGGGAAGATCCGAAAGAACTTGAAATGTGAAGTGGTGATTAAGATAGGAAGATAATTGAGGACTGGTAGAAAGGTTCCTGTTTAGAAGGGGTAGCTGTCAATGAACGAACATATGAACATGATTGATAAATGGATAGATAGGATATGAGCTGGCATAGGAAAATATAGTTATACATTTGAGGAGCATGTGCATGACTGTGCGTGGTTTAGGTGTTGCTTTAGCAAAAGCTTGAAGGCCAAAAGTTTTATAATTTAAGTTATGTTTGGATGGTATTCCATAGTTTAGATATGTAATGGGAGCATAGTAAGTTGTCTGCTGAGTTATTATTTATTAGTTTATCGAAGGTGTCTACCTGGATGGTAGCAGTGCAGGTTATTTTAGTGGTAGACTTGTTTCTGATGCATGTATGAGACTGTGTGCAGTAACAAGATGTGAGTATGTTAAGTAGTTGGGTAACTCAAGCCAGTTTACTTGTTGCAGGGCTCTGCAATGATGAGTCCTATGTGTAAGGTTGGCAGTAAATGTGGCTGTTTTATTGTAACAGGTGGAGAGTTTAGCTTTAAATGAGATATTTAGTTTTGTAAGAATAGGTGAGATATATAGTAAGAAAGGAAGAGGGGTAGGGAGTTGATAATGTTTGTCTTGCATCGTCTGTCAGGTGGTGTTTGGATCTCTAGAGGGAGATGCGTTTCTGGTGCGTTTTCTAACAGTTTACAATATGTGTTGATTAAATCTGTTATTATTTTCCATCCCATTCATCATTTTACTTTATTTTTAAGTTTATTTCCTTAAAAAAGTGTGTATAGGTTAAACCAATGGCTAATGTGGTTATCTGCCTCTATAAAACAAGGGAAAGCATCATAATTCTACTTATGATGTAATCAGTACACTTTTACATCCCTATCCCCAGCAGCCAAAGGTCACAATATTATATTAACTTTAAATTGCCTCTGTCTAGCCTTTCTTACTTTGTTACCATGTAAATAAAGTCTACAGATCTTACAACTAAGAAAAAGTACTTTCTTGTTTTAATATCTTTAATACAGCATTCACTGCTAAGCCTCCCCCACCTCACTTTCAAAATATTCCTGTCCACACACATAAAATTGTTTTACAATATAACATGGAGTTTGCATCATTATATTTTTACACTGATATTTTACCTACATTTGTACCTTCATCTAAAGATTAAAGACATAAAGTGGAGCATATCCTCAACAGCTTACCCACTAGTTTAACACAGTCAACACAATTCCAGTCTTTCTAAGCATCTTCTTTTTGCAAAACCACATTTCTATTCCTACATTTAATGGAATTGATGCTTTATAGTCCCCTATTCACTAATTTCACAGTGTTGCTGGTCGTCATCTTGATCATGTCCATCTCCTAAAATTGATGTCTAGTTCAAGTTTAAAGTACTCCTGGTACTTCTTTACAAAGCCTGTGCTTTTTTCTGACACAAGTATTTTCCTTTGTAACAATGGAACAGATTTCACTAGCAACTTCTCTCTGTGGGCTTATTGACAGAAGAATGATAAGCAAAGAGAAACAAAGTACACTTGTGTTTGCACGCTCCCTTCATTTGGCTAACTTTTTTATTTCTTCCTTAGCCTGTTCTGCATAGAAGAATGAATTTGATTCCCTAGGAAAAAAATATGAAGAAAGCTGGATACAGCAGCTTAGATCTCAATACTTTCCTCTCTGCATTCCCTGATTGTTGGGAGAAACTTGTTTTTCTTCTGCCTGGTGTATATTGAGTAATCATTTTCAACAAACACTCTGCTGTTGCTAATTTTATAATACTTTTCCCTTCTCCTAGAATTTTGTCAGGAGCTCTGTTTCTGCTGGTATGATTACAACTTTACTGGTATAGTTTTTGACTGCTTTTTCATGACCAGATTTGGAGCATACACAGGATAGACGCTCTCAAATAAAAAATCCTGCTATGGAACAGCAGTCTAGTTGCTTATCTGTACTTTCATAAAATTAATACAATCTATTGCTTCCAGTTTGTCTGGTACAGAAGATAATCTTAGGTTTTGTGTGCATGCTCTAATAACTCCAATATTTTTTGAAACAGCTGATCTGAAATAGTTAACTTCATTTGGTCTGCAACCTGTGGGATACGGATCCGACCTCGGATCCGAGCCGGCAACTTTACAAAGCTTAGATCCGAGCTCCTAGCTCCTCCCCTTACCCATAATCCCCTGCCAACCCTGACTGACCCCAGATCTAGTTTGCTGCACTTCTGGTCAGCAGCTAGGTTTTGAGCTCCTGCTTCGTAGGGTCTTCGTACAGTTTGTGAGAAATTTAAAACCTTTTTTTCTATTACTTTTCAGTGTACGAGTGTGTTGTGGTTAGGTTTCCCTTTGGTTAAATCTTTTTAGTTAAATTTACCCGCCCTCCCTTTCACTGGTACATAGTTCTGTGTGTGGTGTGTTTGGGACCTAACGAGTGTGTTTTCTTTAGAATGTCTGAGGCCCCAAAACCAATCTTTTCTAAGTGCACCGAGTGTGGCCATAAGCTCTCCCCGGCGGATGGCCACACTCGGTGCGTCGGTGCCTTGGGGTTGAACACCTTTCTCTGGATGCACTATCTGTGTGGCATTCAACCCCAGGGCACTGAAGGACCGGAGGTGTATTTGCTTGCAACTACTGTTTTTTGATTATATTGCATTGCTTTACTTCATACTTTTATGTATTGCCTTCCTTCTGGGGGCACCTGACATCTGGGGCAAGAAAAACTGAAGAACATGGCGTCGGCTGGTTCTTTAATACCCCTGTCGCACTGACGTCAGGGAAGAAGCGACGACAACCGACGCCGGACCTAGACTTTGGAATTTGGCCGACCGAGGACCCGCCTGACGGCAGGAGAACCCATCTGTTATGACTGCAGCTGTATTAGCACTCGAACATCTACATTTATGGTAGGTACAAAACTGTACTTTGTGGCATGGTGTTGCAATGGGGGCAAAATGTGCCCCCATTTTTGCAAACCTGGTTTTATTAGATTGGGAAAATCAGGTTGTGTTTAAGTCTAAATTCATGCACAAAGTATTAAAATATTTGAGATTTCTGGATGATATACTTGTGCTATGGAGAGGTACTAAAATTGAGTTGGATGAATTTTTGCAGTATTTGAATAACAGTACCAGTTATTTATCATTTACCCACAGAATTCATCCCTCCGAGATTGATTACCTAGACATCTTATTTAGGAAAAAAGATGGTTCTTTGACCTCCACAATTTTCAGGAAATCGACCTTTTCTAATGGGTTGTTACATTATGACAGTTGTCATCCCCCCCCCCCGCCACCAGAAGCGGGGAGTTATGAAGGGTCAAATGTGTAGATTATCAAGATTGATTAGTGACGACAATGAATTTAGAAGTGAGATATATAAATTGATCGGAATGTTTATGAACAGGAGTTACCCTATTAAACTGTTATTATGTATTAAAAGAGAAGTATATAGGTGTAGGTCTACTGCGTTTTGTCCAATTTTGTTGCGAGATTCTAGTGTTACAGATGACAACAACAAATTACAAATAAATAATAAGGTTATGGTAGTGAAATACAACCATGATTGTTTTGAAATACTAAATATCTTGGAGTCTGCATGGGACATTTGTTTTGACACAACACTTAGACACAAACTAGGTAACAAGCCACATACAGTCTATAGTAGAGGCAGTAATGTTAAGGATCTGCTGGAAACGAATGGGTCAAGAACAACTAAATATTACAGGTCTCAGATGTTTAAATGTGGACATTGTAATTATTGTAAATTTATTAATGATGGCCCTTATGTGGCTGTGGAGGGGTACCATCAGACCCTTGATTGTCCCAGTAGATGCACTTGCACCAACACGAATGTGGTGTATATAGCAACTTGCAGTACATGCCCGACATTCTATGTGGGGAAAACAACCCGTAGACTTAAGGATAGAATTGACGAGCATGTTAGGGACATTAAAAACAAGAAAACTGTCAATGCACTTTACAATCATTCAAATGTTTGCACTAATTTTAAAAGATTTTTGTTCTTTATTATTGACTGGGTAGTCAAGAATCAGAGGGGTGGTAATCATAAATTGGCCTTAGAGTTAAGTGAGACATGGTGGCAACTAAGGCTTAATGCCAGAAACACTCCAGGTATCAATGACAACATATCTATTGTTCCACTTTTAAAACAGAGAGCTCTGAATGTTTAATTAACAATATTAAAATTTTATATGAATTTTTACAGTCAATTTATACAATGTTATTTATATGTTTTTTTGTATTGCTGTATGCTATTTATTTGTGCTTTTAGTATATAGGTACAACAAGAGTTTAATGTTTTTAAACATTACTGAAAGTTTTTTCTGTTTGAAAATGGCAACAGTTAACATTTTGTGATGTCATTTCAATAAGTTATAAAAGGGAAGTGATAACTATGATATACGACTCTGATGAAGCCTGGGATGTACAGGTGAAAGCGCTTAGTCATTTTTATCACTTTTGAATAAAGCAGTGTTTCGCTTTTCAGCGTTGTGGTGTGCCCTTTCTTTTTTATTTTTGTGTTTGGTGATTCATTTTAGATTTAGTACGCAGCTAAGGACATTCAAAAGCTGCTACAAGAGACATCCAAAAGGTTCCGACAGAGCAAATAGGATTTGGAACTTATTTCCACTTCTTTTTGGTGTCAAAGAAAGCAGGGGACCTAAGACCAGTTCTGAATCTACGCAATCTGAATCATTATGTAAAGGAGTCAAAGTTCCGAATGGTTACAGTCCAGTCCATCCTGCCTCTTCTGCACAAGGGCAATTGGATGTGCTCTATAGATCTCCAGGATGCATACTATTGCATCAAAATAGACAGGCACTCCAGGAGATAAATGCACTTTTGACTGGGAGCCAGTCACTACCATTTCAGAGCACTGCCCCTCAGGTGTTCACCAACTGCATGGTAGTCGTAGCAGGTCACCTGAGACTCAAAGGATTCCAGGTGTTTCCCTGTCTAGATGATTGGCTCCTCACCTCCCCAACAAGGTATCAACTTCTACATGCCTGGGATTACGTGCTTCAGATATCCAACTCCCTAGGCATCACAGTAAATCTTGCCAAATTCAACCCGACTCTTGTGCAGAACTAGAATTCATAGGAGCTCAACTGGATACTACGACTCAAATGGCTTCAGTACCTCTTCACTGCATCACATCTCTGAGAAATCAGGTGTGGGACTTGCTGTCTGTTCAGTCCCCTCCTGCAAGATTATTGTTAAAGCTCTTGGATCATTGTCAGCAGCTATTATTCTAGTCCAACTAGCAAGACTTTTTATGAGAATCCTCTAATGGACCTTGGCGGTCTATTCTTTGCCAACCTCTATCTGTTTCCGTCAAACTCACTCCAATTTGCAAACATCATATGTAGATGCAGTCAGATGACCTGTTTTTGAGAAGGCCACCCCCCCCCCCCCATAGTCACAGTGACCATGGATGCTTTCTAATTGCGGTGGGGGGCATCACAATGAAAAGATAGTCCAAGGCACGTGGTCCCCCTTGGGGACCAAGCTGCATGTCAGTGTCCTTGAGATGAGAGTGGTCCTTCTAACGTTGCAGTCCTTTCAGGACTTTCTCCCTCTGGGGACATTTGCTGTCCATATGGACAACATGTCTGTAGTCTGGTACATCAACAAACAAGGAGAAACCCATTCCTATCCATTGTGCAGAGAGGCCATGAGGGTTTGGGAATAAGCTTCCTCTTCAGACCACTTTCAGATTGCAGTGCACATACCGGAGAAAACCAACGTGCTGGCAGAGTCAGCAGGTCCATTTTGATTCCTCATGAGTGGCCCCTCAATCAATCAGTAGCGAACATGATTTTCAGGTGGTGGGGCCTATTTGCCTCTGCCCTCAGCAACAAATACAGCAAGTACTTCGCTCTGATCTGCCCTCCAGGGAGTCACCTAGGGATGCACTGATTCATGATTGGCTCCTGAGTCTCCTCTATGCTTCTCCCCTCTTCCTTTGATCCCAAAGTTCTTACAGAAAACAACCAGGCTAAAAAGCTCAGTCATACTATTTGCCCCTCTCTGGTCTCACCTCAAATATTTTACATGGATACTGGAACCCAGTGAGGACCTCCTATCTCACCTTTCAGAATTCCAGCATCCCAGTCTCCACGCCCTCAAACTGACTGCATGGTTTCTCCAATTCCAATGATAGTAAGACACACCAGGCTTGCTTCCCCAATCCATAACATTATTTTGGCTTCCCAGAAGGCTTGCATTAAAAAGGTGTCCAAAATCAAATGGAAAAGATTTTCCATATTGGTTTCTAAAAAAAACATTGACCCTTTTGCAGCACCTACTTTAGCCATCCTTCTCTTCCTCAGTACTCTCTTCAAAGAAGGGGCTAGTTTTTCCAGCATTAAACTTCAGCTAGCTGCAATATCCAATTTTCTTGGTGAAAATGTCTCTATCACCTTCCAGGTTATGTAAAGCTTTTATGAAAGGACTCTTGCTCCTTAGACCTCCCATAAAAGATCCTACTCCCCCTTGGGACCTCACGATGACCTCCAGGGGTTGACTCAGAAACCCTTTGAACCAGCAAACAATTGTGAGATAAAGTTTCTTTCTTGGAAAACAATCTTTTTGGTAGCTATTACTTCAGCAAAAAGAATTTCTGAACTCCAAGCCTTGTCAGCTAGGTCTCCTTACATCATTTTTCATAAAGAGAGGGTATCTCTTCGAACTAACCCTTTGTTTATGCCTGAAGTGCCCATGGAAACTAATATTAATCAATACAATTGCCAGTTTCCTTTCCAAACTTTACTAATAAAGGCAAATATATGCTGCATCATCTTGATAGACAACTACATTTCAATCTTCACAGAATGAAACAGTACAGGAAGTCTGATCAGCTGTTTGTAGCTTTCCCCCTAACCGCTTTGGTCTAGCAGTTTCCAAAATTACTTTGGCCAAATGGATTACTGATTGTATTTCCGTGTGTTTACAGGGTACTGTGTTCGAGAAAGTGAATGTTGCCCAGTATGACAATGTGCCTATAAAGAATAAATTATTGTTCAAGGAATCCATATATATTTTAAAATATAATACTTTAACCCCTAAAGAGTTAAATTTAGAGTGTAATTAGAGATTTTTCATCTAATTGTTTAATTGAATGTTAAGTCTTTTATTGATGTGTGTATCAGGCAGGTGTTTTCTGTAATGTTTTACTCCTTGAAGGCTTTTTGCAGAGACGTTAGAGAAGATTAAAGTGTTTTTGGTTACTGGCTGGTCGTTTTTTTTGTTTTACTGCTTTTAGTGTTTGGTAGTATTTTAGTTTGTAGCTTTTCCCCCTAACCGCTTAGGTCAAGCAGTTTCCAAAATAACATTGGGCAAATTGATTACTGATTGTATTTCACTAATTTATTCTCAGAAAGGTTTGGAATTGCCTCAACCTTCTAGAGCCCACTCCACCAGATTTGTGGCTGCCTACTCAGCATTTTCCTCTAGAATCTCTGTTGCTATTTATGCTGCGGCCACTTGGTAAGAGACTCGTACTTCGGATGCACATTACAAATTGGACATTGTCTCCAGAAGCAGGGCTTCCTGTGGCTCGACAGTGCTCCGGCATATGCTTCCTTGAAGGCCTCCCAAGAGTTATGTAACTGGGGACTCTGACCCATCAGTGAGGAAGAATGAAAAGGACATCAGATTTAGAAGTTATGTACTTACTGTAACTTGGCATCTGTGTTGTCCATTTTCATTCTTCCTCACCTTCCCTCCTAGCCATCGCCCAGCCTTGTCACTCCTAGAAGGTTCTTTGGATGAGTTTTGGAACACTCATGTTCCAGGTTTGAGCCTCAATTCTTTTTTCTGTCTGTTCTATCGCTGTAGTCCAGTGGGCAGTAAACTCGATCTGAGGAGTTTGGGATTGTTTGGTGCATTATGTGTAGAGGAAGAATCTTGAGACTAGGATCCAAGTCTTGAAAATCTGACCGAGTCAGATCCAAGGGTTGGATCCGTAACTATGAGTGAGGAAGAATGAAAATCGACAACACAGATGCAAGTTATGGTAAGTACACAACTTCTAATTTGACCATCTTTCTCAGTATCTGGATTAGATTGATTTGGCATCGGCTAAAGATGGTGAAAGCTGTTTTTCAGTCATTCCATCTCATTCAGATTAAGGATGCTGATATGCATGCTTTTTAAACATAGAAACTATGGTCTTTTTTGACAGTGGCTGTAAAATCTTTAAAGCATGTATATTGTTTGACTTGCAACTACTTAAATGCATCTCTTACTGTTGTGTAAAATATTTCTGAATATTTGAGTACAAATCTGAATCATTTTTAAGCAGCTTTTTCAAATTATTACATTGTAGACAATGGTATTGCTATACATAAGTAAAAAATAGCAAACAATTTTAATTTTTCTGCATTATGTACATACGTTTTCTTTTTAACAGTCATCAGCCACTCAAAAATGGCATAATGTCAAGAGGGGGCGTGAATTTGCTGGTGAAAATCAAAAGAACTCCTGACTTGTATTAAACATCATTCATCCTGCTCAAAATTCATCCCATCTATTTCTATGTAGTTTGCTTTTTCCCTTTTCCAAAGATCTCACTTCACTTCTTTTATAGTATTAAGTACTTTAGTTACCATTGGTTTAGACTTTGATTTCCATTGTCTTGTAATTGTTTTTTGGCAACCAGTAGCTTTACACTTAATAAGGCCTTACTGTGAGTAGGCAATTTGGACCCTATGTCACAGCTTAAATGAATCATTTCTTTAGGGTTATTTGCTTTCCCAATATTCTGGCAAAGTGTTATAATCACACTCACCTGTCTCTGTCCCATCTTACATTCAGCATTTCCTCTCTACCCAAGTAAAAGTTCTCTGAAGTTTGTTTGAGGTATAAAATAACTAAGCAAACAGTTCCAAGCAAATATCTTAAACGGTCTGGACTTTGTTACATACATGGAAACCATACATATGTCCTCCCATTGTTCTTTTATATAATGCCTTTTCATTTTTTTCTCCCAAAATCTTTTCGAACCTTATCTGATTGATTTTTAGTTATCATTCCACATTTTATAAACGCTACTAATTATCCAGTTTATAACAGCAACTTCTGCTCTAGAATGAATTTTAAAAAAACTTTGCCAGAGCTGATTTTTCACTTATCACTCTCCTATTCCTTTCTCTTAGCTTGGTAGGGAAGATCTCTCTAACCTGTAGTCCAAACTTCTGCTTAGCCTCATCCCACTTTAGTACCTTTCTATCTCTAGGCCTATTACATTTATTCCTTTGTTTTTATCCAGTAAATTCCAGCCCATCTGGCCCTTTATCTCTCACCCTATTTACTGCCATTCCTTGGTAAAAAAATCACATTTCTCCATTCTCAAGTTGGTTAAGTTCTTAGAGTACTTTCTTTTACTTTATGAATGTAATGTTCTGCATGATTGTTATTATTCTCCTTATGGACCTGCATCGAATATCCTATTATCTCATTTTCAAACTTCCATGCGGTTTCATTGACATCTCTTTCTGATAGGTTCATAGGTGTTTACTAGGCTATAACGACCACAAGGGCCTTTTAAGCTTAGCCATGCATCCCAAATTTCTGATGAGTTCTGATACCCTTGATAAGTGTAAGCATGGGCCTGGGAGATGAACCATTTAGAGGTTACCTGTTTGCATCAGAGACATGGGTACCAAACCAGGGATGAATTTCTGGTTTCCCATCCAGTTGTCCAAGTTGCACTTATAGGTTCATAGGTTCATACTAGGCTATCTGCCCTGGGGCATTTATAAGCCTAGCCCGATTGTGTTTGGCTTATGCCACCCCTTGATTTGAGTATACTGTGCCCTTTTTAAAGTTTAGCTTACTGTGCCTCTGTCTAATAGTGACACAGAAGTAATCCCAGGACAAACCTACGATCCCCCATCCACTCATCAAGATTCTTCTTGAAGAGAGTCAGTGAGGTGCTCTGCCTAACATGAATTGGAATTCTATTCCAGAGCGAAGGGAGCCTCTAGGTTATGAATCTGTCCCTCCAGCATGTTCTGTTTATTTTTGTGCTGAGGTTCAAGTCCCTCGAGCCGTGGCTCTAAGGGATTTAGATTTACTGAGGTGGAGCATGTCCATTAATTCTGGGTTGGACATAGCTTTATATGTCAGGCATAGATCGCCTCGAAGTAGGCGGTATGCAACTGAGTATAGCTGGAGTTTTTTTAACCGAGCAGCATATGGCATCTGTTTGAGTCCCTTGATCCTCCTGGTGAGGTGCTTTTGGGGTCTTTCTAATTGCTGCAGATGCATCCCAAAGGGGGCATTGTATTCTATGATGGGCCTGATGAGGGATGAATAAAGGGGCACGATTACCTCTCTTGATCTAGATGTGAATCCTTTCATGATGAGGTGGGCTATGTAGAAGGTCTTTCTAACCACTTTGGCAATGTGGTTGTCAAAGGAGAGATTGCTGTCAACTTGGGTCCCCAGATCACTAATTACTTTCTCTGTACTTAATGGGTTACCACCTATGTGGTAATTTGTGGGCACATTGAATTGGGTTAGGGAGGAACTCAGCTTCACATGGATGGGGAGCCTGTTCCATAGATGGGGTAGTCTCTGGGATACATACCTATCTCTCTAGCAGGTCCCATTTATATCTCAGGCTCTGGTTTGATTTATAATCTTCTGTTTTTGTTATGTATATGAACCTTAACTGTATAGCTCCAAAGTATCCTTTCAAATCAGGTAATCATGAACCACCTTGTTCTATGGGGAGAATCAACTTTTCTGGCTTGAGTGTCCTCTTCGCCTCTCAAATTATTTCAGCTCTTTATTAATAATAGTCCACAACTTCTCTTCTGGTTGGTAAATATATGCCTGACCTGTGTATATAAAAGTAAAGGTACCAGAAACATTTCACTGCTTGTATCTTATTATCCATATTTGTAATCAAGAGCTTCCAGCTTCTCAATTTTTGTATCATCATTTATTTAGTCTCTTCCCACATATCTTTAGGTGCCATAATGGAATTTTTTTAATCCATACACATAAGTACTTCATCTTCTGTCCCAGTAAGTATGGGTATTGCTGAACCAGTTTGTGTGTGGATACATAGTTTACCACTATAGCCTTTGTTTTATCTTCATTTATTTTACATCATGAAAAGACTTGCAACTGTCATAACATTTTCCACAGTGCCAGAGTGTCCTTTTCTAGATTTATCATTTCTGAATTAATAGGATTTATCTTGATTACCACACTAATGATATCCCTGACTTAGTGAGTCCCTTATTTTCCTTCCAATGGCACTAAATATAAAGCTAATAACAAATGAGAAAGAGGACATCCCTGCCATGTTCCTCTCTTCAGACGCACTTTGTCAGAGAGGAAACCTGCAACCTTAATATTTGCCTCTGACCCTTTATATGTCTTTGTCATTAACCCTATTCTATCAAGCAGTGCAAACACTATCATTGCATTACTCTTAAAATCCCTGATGACACTATCAAATGCTTTCTCTGCTTCAAGGCATACCAACAATGTTGACAGTTTCTTACACTCTGCTTCAATGTTTTCAGATGTTTGCCTGCCTTGGACAAAACCATTGCCATTATTTTAACTAGTGTAAACATCAACACTTTATAATCATGTTTTAAAATTGAAATGGGTCTGTTTGAAGCTGGGTCTGAAGGGTATTTACCCTCTTTAAGTAATACAAATATAGCCACCACACCTTTCTTCCAAGTTGATAGGAACTGTCCCCCTTTTAAACTAGTGTTAAATAAAACTGTCCAGGTCTTTATCACTTTCTTTCCACTCTTTTTCCAAAGGTCCCCAGGAATATCATTTGTTCCTAAAGAATTCCTTGGTGATTGATTTTGTACAGGTTTCTATAATCATCTGTTTTATACCGATTGTCATAAAATGTTTGAAATATCTCCACTAACCCTTTAAGATCTCTGGTAATTTTTCTTGTTATAGGCTCCTAACTTTGGCAGCAGTCCTTTCTACTTTCTGTTGCCCAAGTTCTGCTAAATGTTTTGTGTTCTTATCAAAAATATTTCCTTAACAGCCTTTCTAAATACTTGCATATTATCCAAATGCTTCCTTATTTTCCCTTTAGCACTTTGCAGTTGTTCCTGTCCTGTAAGATGCCCTTTATTCTGCAATATTCTAAATAACTTGTATTACTTTTCCCCGTATGTCTTTCCCTCTTTTTTACCATTTTATCTTACTTCCTAGTTATCAACAGAAACAAAGCAAAGCTTGTCCACCAAGGAGAGGTTTAAAACTGTTTAATACTATAAATCAGCAAGTATAAGAAGAATAAAAAGACAGTGAAAAAATGAAGTCTGCTTAAAGTAACTGGATAACGGCTTTTGGCAGGAATGCCATCATCAGATTTTGTTGTACTAAACTTTGCTCATTAAATTTAAACAGAGGCTTAGCCAATCAAAGTCTACTTGGTCAGCTTCCACCCTTTCAATAAAGGTTTTAAAGGGAACATTCCATTAAGTCCAGGCAGCTTATCAGCCTGCAGATGAGCAATCCTGATTTTCAGAGTGATCCAGATCAGCAATCAGTATGTCAGTCTTGAACATAGCACTTGTTTTAAATTCTTTCTGTTCTTAAAACGGAATCTACTATACGTCAGATGTTTGCATCATCGCCATTTAAGTGACGGGCTAAAAAGCAAAACAAATGCCTTGTCCCAACATCATATAAATTATCCTGGCCATAGGTTTAATTTTATGGTGCTTTTGAAGTATTGACTGAAGATATGAGAATGGGGGATCTCCGCAATTTGACTGAGATTGTGAAAACTCACTGGATTGCTGATTTGCAGGCTGATAAGCTGCCTGGACTAAATGAAATGTTCCCTTTAAAACCTTTATTGAAAGGGCAGAGGCTGAGCAAGTAGACTTTGATTGCTCATCATATTTAAACAGAGGCTTAACAGGATCTGATGAAGGCATTCCTGCTGAAAGCACTTATCCAGTTACTCTAAGCTGACACATTTCATTGTGTTTTTATTTTTCTTATACTTGCTAATTTGTAGTATTAAATAGTTTTAAACCTCTCCATGGTGGAAAGCTTTGCTTTTTCTCTGCTGTTAAGTTTTAGACTGGCAAGCTGCCTTTAACTGTCTGTGGTGCGTTTTTACCTGGATTTACTATCTCTAACAAAGAAATTTTTATCTTCCCCAATAACTCAAGTCACTTCCACTACCCATTCCGTAATTTTCTCTCTGTTTAACGGATAAGTTGGAAAGCACTTGTCTCATTTTTTTACTTCATCCCCTCCATCTTTATATGAGTTTTTATTGGTACATGATATGAAATAGGTATTATATGCATTTCAAAGCTTTCAATGAAATACACAATTTGAAGTTTAATTTTTATCCAGTCTAGCCCAGTTATTGTACCTTTGGGAATAATATGTAAATTCTGACTGGGTTCCTGCTATTAAATTGATATCTTCCATACCAAACATTCTGTTATATGTTTTTTAAGAAATTTACTCTCGTTTGTTATCATTACCCTTATATGCTCCCCCTATACATCTTTACTGTTGCAAATTAAGTTCCAGCACCCAACCCATTAATAATTAGCACTGCTAAAATTGTATTAAGCTCCATAATAGCAGTTTTAGGTTGAATGTATATGCATGCCAGAGAGATTCTCCCACCTTGCCAGTAAACCCTTACTACCACAAATCTACCATTATTGTCTTTCCTTTCCTTTTATGTTACCATTGGATCTCCTCTAGCAATCAGTGTTATTACCCCTTTTCCTTTCCTGATGTACTGTTGAATGTCTGCCCCCAAATCCTTTTTGTCAAATGTACATGCTTGTTTCTGTCCAAAGGCATGTCTGCTTTTTTCTCAAAGCTTGTTTAAAAAATCTTTGCTGATGCCTGAAAATCTTTGCCAGTTTCACAAGGAACAAACTGTTCGACCCTATCATTCTTAATTACTTGCACTTCTAAACTTATTGTTTTCCTTTGAAAACCATTGCAAGTGGAAAAAAGTTACTTTGCAAATACAAAAAAGAACTACCATTTTATTTATTATTTATTTTTGTTGGCTGGAGACTCTGACTGGGCAAAGCCCATTTTCAGTGGAGGCCTGGGAAGAAAAGCACCAGCAGATAAGTTTAAAATACTCCTGAGAAAATACATATTTTACAAAAATACATTACATAGATGGTTCTTAAGGTATCTAGATACAAAAACAAGTAATTGCTGTCTAGTGTCACTATAAAAAGATAAAGCCGGTATTGCTTCTGTGGTGACATTGTACATGATTTTAAATTCCATGTATTAAAATATTTATTATGCAAACAGTTTGTTCTATAGTTTACCATCATTTACCATAACATCTAATAATGGCACCATAATTTTCCGAGAAGCTAATACAAAACTATTAGGTGTAATTGTCAACAGTAACCTTAAGTTTGATGCTGTCATCAACAAAACCATTAAAACAATCAATAAGAAGCTAGGATCTTTATATAAGATTAAGTCATTCCTAACCCCAACTGCTAGGACAGTGATTGTCTGAACACATTTACTATTAACCCTTCTTTATACCTCCTCAATCTGTACAAACCTGAGTAAATCTGACCTCAATAAACTCAATAGCTGCTACAATAACATAGCCAGATTTTGCCACAGGTTCAGCTTGTAGAACACACCACTGTCTTAAATTACGATCCCTAGGCTGGCTTGAGTTACACTCACAAATCCAGTATAACCAATTAGTAATAGCCCACAAAGTCCTCTATCAGCCCGAAAGCACACCCATACTCAAAAATATAATCACCCCTTACAGCAACCTAAAAACACTCAGCTCTTCTGATAAAATGCTGGTACAAACTGTTAAATCCAAAAACTTAGCAGGTGAGTCATTATTTTGCAACTCTGTTGGTGAAATCTGGAATCTACTCCCTGCCGAACTTACAGCAGTTCATTCTATAATCCAATTTAAAATGTCTCTCAAAACATACCTAAAAATTCACTGGTTGTGCTCCTGTGCAAACCCTGACTAACCATTTCAACATTCACTTTACTCTCTGGCTACCTGTAGAAACAGTCTTAAAAAGTCTGAAACATTAGCTATCTCACTCAAATGTATTGTACTACTGAATGATATGCTACCTTACTCAGTCTTGTACTACTAAAACTGTTTATGTTCTAACAAGAAAATTAGTATTGTATAGTTTTTAAGTATGTATGTATTCCAGTAATTCTGTAAATTGTATGTATATGTAACTGTATAAAAAAACTGCTACTGTTACCTCTTCTGTATCTATCCACATGTGGAGATTTTCTCCCTGTGCCTCCGCTGAAAATGGACATGTATCCAGTCGGACTATCCCAGTTAACAAATGTAAAATAAAAAATAAATATGTTTGTGACAAGCAAACATTAGATACAACTTATAAGACATGGGTAAGGAGTTGCAGTCTATTTCTTAGGAATAAATAAATTTAAGGTAAAGGGTCTGAAACAGTTGGTATGTAGATAATAGTTAAAGCTAGAAGAGAGTGTGAGGCATTGTATAACTGATGAGTCAAAGATAGTAACAGTAAGAACATTAGGGTACATACTGACATAGAACCTGGTAATACGGGAGTGGTGGCATTATTTGAAGAAGATGGGTAAATTGGGAAGATCCGAAAGAACTTGAAATGTGAAGTGGTGATTAAGATAGGAAGATAATTGAGGACTGGTAGAAAGGTTCCCTGTTTAGAAGGGGTAGCTGTCAATGAACGAACATATGAACATGATTGATAAATGGATAGATAGGATATGAGCTGGCATAGGAAAATATAGTTATACATTTGAGGAGCATGTGCATGACTGTGCGTGGTTTAGGTGTTGCTTTAGCAAAAGCTTGAAGGCCAAAAGTTTTATAATTTAAGTTATGTTTGGATGGTATTCCATAGTTTAGATATGTAATGGGAGCATAGTAAGTTGTCTGCTGAGTTATTATTTATTAGTTTATCGAAGGTGTCTACCTGGATGGTAGCAGTGCAGGTTATTTTAGTGGTAGACTTGTTTCTGATGCATGTATGAGACTGTGTGCAGTAACAAGATGTGAGTATGTTAAGTAGTTGGGTAACTCAAGCCAGTTTACTTGTTGCAGGGCTCTGCAATGATGAGTCCTATGTGTAAGGTTGGCAGTAAATGTGGCTGTTTTATTGTAACAGGTGGAGAGTTTAGCTTTAAATGAGATATTTAGTTTTGTAAGAATAGGTGAGATATATAGTAAGAAAGGAAGAGGGTAGGAGTTGATAATGTTTGTCTTGCATCGTCTGTCAGGTGGTGTTTGGATCTCTAGAGGGAGATGCTTCTGGTGCGTTTTCTAACAGTTTACAATATGTGTTGATTAAATCTGTTATTATTTTCCATCCCATTCATCATTTTACTTTATTTTTAAGTTTATTTCCTTAAAAAAGTGTGTATAGGTTAAACCAATGGCTAATGTGGTTATCTGCCTCTATAAAACAAGGGAAAGCATCATAATTCTACTTATGATGTAATCAGTACACTTTTACATCCCTATCCCCAGCAGCCAAAGGTCACAATATTATATTAACTTTAAATTGCCTCTGTCTAGCCTTTCTTACTTTGTTACCATGTAAATAAAGTCTACAGATCTTACAACTAAGAAAAAGTACTTTCTTGTTTTAATATCTTTAATACAGCATTCACTGCTAAGCCTCCCCCACCTCACTTTCAAAATATTCCTGTCCACACACATAAAATTGTTTTACAATATAACATGGAGTTTGCATCATTATATTTTTACACTGATATTTTACCTACATTTGTACCTTCATCTAAAGATTAAAGACATAAAGTGGAGCATATCCTCAACAGCTTACCCACTAGTTTAACACAGTCAACACAATTCCAGTCTTTCTAAGCATCTTCTTTTTGCAAAACCACATTTCTATTCCTACATTTAATGGAATTGATGCTTTATAGTCCCCTATTCACTAATTTCACAGTGTTGCTGGTCGTCATCTTGATCATGTCCATCTCCTAAAATTGATGTCTAGTTCAAGTTTAAAGTACTCCTGGTACTTCTTTACAAAGCCTGTGCTTTTTTCTGACACAAGTATTTTCCTTTGTAACAATGGAACAGATTTCACTAGCAACTTCTCTCTGTGGGCTTATTGACAGAAGAATGATAAGCAAAGAGAAACAAAGTACACTTGTGTTTGCACGCTCCCTTCATTTGGCTAACTTTTTTATTTCTTCCTTAGCCTGTTCTGCATAGAAGAATGAATTTGATTCCCTAGGAAAAAAATATGAAGAAAGCTGGATACAGCAGCTTAGATCTCAATACTTTCCTCTCTGCATTCCCTGATTGTTGGGAGAAACTTGTTTTTCTTCTGCCTGGTGTATATTGAGTAATCATTTTCAACAAACACTCTGCTGTTGCTAATTTTATAATACTTTTCCCTTCTCCTAGAATTTTGTCAGGAGCTCTGTTTCTGCTGGTATGATTACAACTTTACTGGTATAGTTTTTGACTGCTTTTTCATGACCAGATTTGGAGCATACACAGGATAGACGCTCTCAAATAAAAAATCCTGCTATGGAACAGCAGTCTAGTTGCTTATCTGTACTTTCATAAAATTAATACAATCTATTGCTTCCAGTTTGTCTGGTACAGAAGATAATCTTAGGTTTTGTGTGCATGCTCTAATAACTCCAATATTTTTTGAAACAGCTGATCTGAAATAGTTAACTTCATTTGGTCTGCAACCTGTGGGATACGGATCCGACCTCGGATCCGAGCCGGCAACTTTACAAAGCTTAGATCCGAGCTCCTAGCTCCTCCCCTTACCCATAATCCCCTGCCAACCCTGACTGACCCCAGATCTAGTTTGCTGCACTTCTGGTCAGCAGCTAGGTTTTGAGCTCCTGCTTCGTAGGGTCTTCGTACAGTTTGTGAGAAATTTAAAACCTTTTTTTCTATTACTTTTCAGTGTACGAGTGTGTTGTGGTTAGGTTTCCCTTTGGTTAAATCTTTTTAGTTAAATTTACCCGCCCTCCCCTTCACTGGTACATAGTTCTGTGTGTGGTGTGTTTGGGACCTAACGAGTGTGTTTTCTTTAGAATGTCTGAGGCCCCAAAACCAATCTTTTCTAAGTGCACCGAGTGTGGCCATAAGCTCTCCTCGGTGGATGGCCACACTCGGTGCGTCGGTGCCTTGGGGTTGAACACCTTTCTCTGGATGCACTATCTGTGTGGCATTCAACCCCAGGGCACTGAAGGACCGGAGGTCTAAGCTGATCCTGGTGGGACTTTTGCCCCCGGATTCGGCTTTGGCCTCCGGTGCTTCTGTGGCCTCCTCCCAGGCTTCGGTGGCGGCCACTCCTGCCTCTCTCCCTCTGGCCAGGACTCAATCTCCCGCTTCGGCGCCGGAGGAGAGGGAGGCCAGGAAAGAAAAATGGAGGGAGAAGTACCACAAGCGGTGGGCCGAGGCCTCTGCTTCACCCCCCCCCCTCCTGGCTAAGCAGGCTTCTCCCTCCACGGCTTCCAGGTCTCCTCCTTCTTGGCCCCAGTCTCCATGCTTCTCACCGGGACTCGAGGAGGAGACCCAATCTCCGTCGAGGTCATCGAGGCGGCACTCCCGGCCAGCCTCGGTGGCCTTGTCGAGATCAACGCGTAGCCTTTCTGAAGCTGATTTGGACCGGGTGATGCCAAGGTTCATCCAGACCCAAATGCAGATGGGAGTGCTCCTGCCCCCCCCCCTCAGGAGGGGAGCTCAACACCCTTCTTTGCCCCGATAGCTCCTTCTCCGACCTGCTTCCTGGGTTCGGAGCGCTCAGAGCCGGGCAGCGTTGGAGCCGGGGGTGGGTCGGCTCCGACAGTATCTGGTACTTCGGCTCTGACTCTTCCTTCGAGTTTACCGGATCTGTCCTTGTCGGATCCAGTCTCTCGGAGCTATGCTCTGAGCTTCGGATCTGAGGGGTTTAGTGTGCCTTCAGCTCCGTCCAGGTCGGAGCACACTGGCCCTTCGGATCCGATGGTCTCGGCGCCAGCTCCGATCCATCCATCGGATCCGAGTGAGGGTCAGCTCTTGGATCCTAGAGAGAGAGGCTCTCCCTCGGCCTTCGATGTGGTGGAGAGGGCTCTGTCGAGTGCATCCAGGCCCCCGCTCCCTGCTACGGTTCCATCCCGCACTCCCTCTCATTTGGGTAGGGCTTCCGTAGCCCGGCCACAGGGACAGCCTGCTTTTACGTCTCAGGTCGTTCCCCTGGAACAAGACGTTGCTGGTGAGTCGTCCTCGGACAGTCCCCCCGAGGATGTTCCTCACAAGCGGAAGTGTAAGAGGAGGCATGTGGACTCCCCCCGAGTCCTTTTCAGAAGACATGGATTTGGATGAGGGGGAAGGCTCCCCAAGGTCACCCCCCGAGGCTGTCTCCTTTGGAGACATCATGGAAATGCTTAGGATAAGAGGGGGGTGGTCTGCCCCCAAGGCTTCCTTGGACGAATCCGTGTTCCTGGAGGCATCCGAAGCAGGCCCATCTACCGCTTGGGTGTCCCCTCCGGCCGACCCCTTAGTGGACCTTATCACCACTAGGGCGGGGAAGGAGCCGGACACATTGGAGCCAGTCCCCAAACGTCCTGACAAGATCCTAAGCCCCCCGGCAGAGAAATCCCATTGGAGCAAGGGACCTCCCATAGATGCCATGTTGGTGGCGGCAGCCACCAAGAGGGAGTTAGCCCAAGAGAGTCCCTCGGTCCATCCCCCGAGCAAGGAGTCTCGCTCGATGGACCATCTCGGGAAGCGGGTCTTTAGTTCAGCGACCTTCTCTGTAAGGTCCCTGAACTACATGGCACATGATTCGACTGCAGCGAGACCTTATCAAAGAGTACGCTGCATCGCCCCCGGAGTCCATGTTGGGAGAGGACAAACAGTTGTACTCCACACGCATGACCACTCTTAGGTCTATATCCAACACCTCTATGCGGCTTTTATCCCATGCTACAGAGGGAGCCGCTAGAGCCAGCGGAGCAGGCCTAGTTATGAGGCGCCAGGCCTGGCTCCGACATTGTGATTTCGCGGAACCCTTCAAGGAGTCCTTTGCAAATGCCCCCTTCGATGGTTCTGCCCTATTTGGCAAGACAGTTCACGAGACTTTAGTCCAGAGCGAAAAGGATGGGAAGACGTTGTCTGCCGTTGGAGTCCGCTTCTCTGCTCCCCAGAGTTCCTTCTCCAAGAACCAAAAGGGACAGAAGAAGATGTGGTTCTGAAAGTCGCAACAATCCCAGTCCGCTCCTGACTCCCAGTCCTTCCGCGGCAGAGGAGGACAGGGTGGACGCGGCCCTAGAGGCAGAAGGGGCCCGAGAAACTTTGGGTCCAGAGAAGCCTTCTCTGATAGGCCCACGCAGCAACCCTGAGGGGTTGCCCGACTGCTCCACTCTGGAGGCAGTCGGGGAGCGCTTCTCGAGGCACCTGGCAGCTTGGGAGTCCATTACAACAGACCGCTGGGTGCTTCGTATCATATCCAGAGGATACAGAATTCCCTTTTCCTACATTCCCGACACCCCAGGACACCTCTCTGATGTTCCACCCAATCAGAGGGAGGTAGCAGCTGTGGAAATTCAGCTGCTTTTAGAAAAAGGAGCCATTCAGCACGTCCCCCCAGGCCAGTCTGGATCGGGTTACTACTCCAGGTTCTTTTTGGTACCAAAAAAGACGGGGGACCTAAGGCCCATTTTCGATCTTTCCCTACTAAATCTGTCAGTAACCAAAGAAAAGTTCCGGATGGTCACTCTTCAATCTATTCTCCCCGTCTTGCGGAAGAATGACTGGATGTACTCCATAGACCTCAGGGACGCATACTACCACATATTGATGGACGAATGGTCCAGGAGGATGTCCTTCAAGGATGTATCTGCAGTCATAACATATGGGTTGTCCTGCCTCAGGCAGCCCTTCGGTCGGCCGGATTCCAAAGTCTGGGTCTGGCTTCGGCTGATGTCGCACTTCACCCGACGTCATAGCTCCTGGGGTATAAAGGCATCAGCCGACGCCATTTTCCTCAGTCTTTCTTGCCACGCGGTGCCCGAAGCAGAAGCTGTTCGCAAGTGCCGGTCGGTCAGATCCAGAGATTTCAGCTACCGAAGACTTCTAAAAATGCTAAGTACCCCGTTGGGGACTCTTTCTTGCCTCAGCCGATGTCAGACAAAGTAAATAATTGTTTAACTTGTGGGAAACAAATACCTCATAAGGATTTCCACTCTTACTGCCTTCCTTGCTTAGGCCCAGACCACGACGTATCAGCTTGTTTAGCCTGTGCTTCCTTCAACCGACGGACACTTAGACGTCGGTCGGAGTTTGCTGAAGAGTTTTTTGGCTCCGCTTTTGCATATAAAATGCTGTCAGAGACTCCGACTACACATTTAGCTAAAAAACGCAAGGAAAAGGACCGACACTCGCGGCCCGCGGTTTCGGCTGAAACCACAGTTAGGCCTACCGCGAGTGTCTCGGTTTCGGCTGAAACCGAGACCTCGGTTCTCCCTTTGGCCGAAAGCATGCCTCCGACTACCGAGGCCACACAGGCCCCAGCTGAGTTGGCTACAGAAATTCCTACTGAAGAAGCAGGCACACAAGATTTGTCTGACACCATTCCGTTGGACATCTCTACTCCTGCACATGGGGCAGCTAGACCCCCTGCTTCTATGTCTATCAAGGCCTTCTCCAGGGCTAAAGCAGCTAAACTTTCCAAGGCCTTACCTACAAAAGCTCCCTCTCACTGCTGAGGACCTTATTTCTCTGATCAGGGGATCCCAACCTCACCCAGACAGGGCCTCACAACCCCCTCCTGAAAAGAGGCCTAGGACTGAACCCCCTGAACCTATCTCCTCTGACTATTCCTCGTATGGTTCGGATTTATCTGACCATCAGGAAGGACCATACTCACCTTATGAGGATTCTGATGCAGAAGACTCCATTCCTTCTGCCTCCCCTCCAGAAGAATTTTCATTTGGGGAAACTCTACACTCAATGAGGGAACACTTCCAATGGCAGGGTCAGGATTTTTCTGATTCTAGGAAAAGGCTAAGGACTTTTTTACACTTACCACAGCATAGGCCTTTAGCCATACCACCTGTACTATCAGTTGTTGATGATGCATACAATGATGCCAGTACTGCCCCTGATTCTCTTCCCCCGGCCCCTGCCAAACCTGACAGATACTACAGGGTCCAGGATTCTCACTTCCACTTGTATAAGGCCCATGCTGCAGACCCAGAAACCATTTCTCAGGGCCCTAAAGGTGTTGCAGCTGCCTCTGCCAAAACCCTCTACCCTCTGAAAGAGAATCTAGAGCATTAGAGAGATGGGGTAAAAGGTTTATACATCTGCTACTCTTTCTGCCAGGGCTTTAAACTGTCAATTTCACATGATACAGTACCAGGAATTTTTGTTAGATCAGCTGAATAAAAGCTGTCCTCTCCTGAACCTTTAGACCGTAAGTCCCTTCAGGATTTGGTACACAACTCTCAGCAGGTCAGTAATCATTTCTTAAAATGTGGCTATGATGCACTGGAGGCTTCATTTAGATCAGCTATGACTGGAGCAGTGATTCGAAGGCATGCCTGGCTAAAAGAACAATCCTTGCCAGACCATGTTAAGTCAAAACTCCTAGATGCCCCTATGGAGAAACAAAGTTTATTTGGCTCCCCTGCACAGGAGGTTCTAAAGAAAGTGGAAGAAAAAGCAAAATCTGTCCAAACAGTCAAGGATTTTCTGCAGGTCCAACCTCCGAGGTTCAGCAGAAATTGGCCTTCAAAGAATTGGTCCTTTCCAGACACCTCCAGAGCACAGAGGCAGAAATAGACGCCCAAGAGGCAGAGGTCAATCAAGGGGTGCCTACAGGGGTCGTCAGTGGCAACCTGCCAACCAGAGAAGTGCCGCCACAGCTGCGACTGCAACCACTTCCACAGGACAGACACAATGACTTGGCTCTGATTCCGCCTACCAGGGAACAACTGGAAGCACCCTTGGGCGGAAAGCTAGCTTTATTTTCAAAAAACTGGCATTGCATTACAGGAGACAAATGGACTTTGCAAACAATAGACAAAGGCTACAGGTTTCACTTCCACACTCTACCAAAAAAGAGAGGAATGCCAAACATTCCACCAAGCCAGAAATCAGAGGCTCTAAAACGAATCATCAGCTTACTAAGGATGAGAGCAATAGAAAAGGTACCATCTATGGAACAATGCCAAGGATTTTACTCCAGACTATTCCTTGTACCAAGAAAAGAAAATCAATGGAGGCCTATTCTCGACTTGTCCGCACTGAACACATATCTCATTGTTCCAAAATTCAAGATGCTGACCCTACAGCAACTTCTTCCCATGTTGGGCAAGGAGTCTTGGCTGGTGACTCTAGATCTCAAGGAGGCATACCTGCATGTCCCTATACAACCAGATTGCAGAAGACACCTCAGATTTCTTGCAGGATCAGAGCATTATCAATTCTCAGCATTGCCCTTTGGCTTAACTACTGCGCCCAGAGTATTCACAAAATGCCTGGCATCAGTAATTGCACATTGCAGGCTTCAGGGAATTCAAATCTACCCATACCTGGACGACTGCCTAATACAAGCGGACAACAAGACAAAAATAATAAAGGATTTGGCCTATGTCATACAACTGCTGCAAGCCTTGGGATACACAGTCAACATACAAAAGTCAAGACTAGTGCCATCCCAAAGGATAACATTTTGGGTGCAGAACTGGACACAATAACTCAGATGGCTTTTCTCACAGAAGAAAAACAAAAGCAACTACCAGTCTACTTCATGGCATTAACAAGACAAACTCAGCTTACTGCAAGGAAAGTCCTGCAGGCCCTGGGTTACATGGCATCCTGCATAATCTTGATCCCACATGCCAGGCTGCATATGAGAAAATTACAATGGTACCTAAGGAATGTATGGTCTCAACACAGACACAGTCTAGAAACCCTGATACCAATCATTCCATGCCTGAAAAAAGAATTCCTGTGGTGGGCTCAGGCCTGCCAGATCAACAGAGGATTGCCTTTCCACAAACCATATCCAAGGCAGACCATCACCACGGACGCCTCAGACCTAGGCTGGGGGGCACACATGGAAGACAAGTGTATCCAAGGCCTATGGTCCCAAGATCAGCTGAATCTACACATAAATCTAAAGGAGATGCTGGCAGTGAAGCATGCAATCGAGGCATTCAAATCATTCCTCCAGCAAGGACACCTGCTGATAAGGACGGACAATACCACAGTCATGTGGTACATCAACAAACAGGGAGGCACACATTCATACCCTCTATGCCGGATGGCAATGGACCTGTGGAACTTAGGCCTGAATCTCAGCATCAACTGCAGGCCAGATTCGTACCAGGAAAAGAGAATTCACTAGCAGACAGCTTAAGCAGAACTACCACGGATGCTCACGAATGGATGCTGCATCCAGACATCTTCAAAACCATAACAAAGAAATGGGGAATGCCAGAGATAGACCTGTTCGCCTCCCCACTCAACCACCAACTGAAGAAATTCTGCTCAAGAGTATATCACCCACAAGCCTGGAGGGTGGACTCCCTTTCTTTCAGCTGGAAGGCCCTGACAGTATATGCCTTTCCACCTCTCCCATTGATGTACAAAGTTCTACTGAAGATCAGAGAGGAACAGCCGAAGGTAATTCTGATAGCTCCAGACTGGCCAAGGCAGCATTGGTACCCGCTACTGAGAAGCATGTCTCGGACGAACTCATGGCCTCTACCTCTATGTCCTTTACTTCTAACGCAGAACAACTACAAGACCCTGCATACAAACTTAAAAACGCTGCAGCTAACTGCTTGGAAAATTGCATAAAACAAAACCAACCTGTTTTATCTCAGAGGGTTAAGGACATAATCCTGGAGGCTCGCAGACCCTCCACAAGGAAAACGTATTCAGCCAAATGGAAGAGATTCCTCATTTGGAGTACTGCAAAGGGAACAAATGTCACACTGGCAAACCTAGCACACATCCTAGAATACTTAGCAGAACTGTTCCACAATGGCCTGTCCTATTCTTCCATTAAGATTCATGCATCAGCAATTTCAGCAGAGTACAACATGGATCCTCCTGCCCTCTCTCATCCTCTCCTCAGACAATTTTTGAGAGGGATCAAAAATGTAAAACCTCCAAGGAAACCACCTCTGCCTGCATGGGATCTCAATTTTGTTCTAGAAAAATTAACACTTCCCCCTTTTGAACCAGCAGCAACAGCAGACTTACAGTTCTTATCTTGGAAAACTGCCTTCCTGCTAGCAATCACTTCAGCAAGAAGGGTATCCGAGTTACAGGCATTAATGGCAGTGCAGCCTTTCCTTATCTTTCACCAGGATAGAGTGTCTCTGAGAACCAATCCTACTTTTATGCCAAAGGTGGTATCCAGGGTATCCTTGAACCAAGCTATTCATTTACCTACATTCTTCCCTAACCCACAGAACAGGGGGGAAAAACTACTACGCACCTTGGATGTACACAGACAACTGCACTACTATCTGGACAGAACTAAGGCCAGCAGAAAAACTGACCAGCTTCTGGTAGCATATGCAACAAGAGTGCAAGGAAAAGCAATTTCAAAACAGACAATCTCAAAATGGATATGAAATTGCATTCGATTCTGCTACTCATTTCATGGAAAGACAACAACTGAAAATATCAGGCCTCACTCCACAAGAGCTACAGCCACCACTACAGCTTTCCTACGAGGAGTGGCTACCAAAGACATTTTAGAAGCTGCTACTTGGAGCTCCGTGCATACATTTGCCAAGCATTACAATCTTCCTTTATACTCCAGATCCCAAGCAGGTTTTGCAACTGCAGTTTTACAAGGGATCTTAACTACACCATCATTATCTTAGTGCCTCCTCCCCCAGTTTGGCTATGGTATTCTACCCATATGTTATGACTGCAGATGCATCCTTGAAGGACATAGTACAGTTTTGTACCTACCATAAATGTAGATGTCCGATAGGTATGCATCTGCAGTCAGGATTACCCACCCTCCTTCCCCTCTGTGGTATTCCTAGGGTACTTACCCCTCTCTTAGCTAGCTGGGGGAATCTATTATGATGTATTTGTTTGTATGTATATATGTATATATACTTTTTAATTTCTACTGTTTGGAATTTTCTACTTTTATACAAATTTAGCCTTCCTAGAGGGCACCTGGCATCTGGGGCAAGAAACACTGAGGAAAATGGCGTCGGCTGATGCCTTTATACCCCAGGAGCTATGACGTCGGGTGAAGTGCGACATCAGCCGAGGCCAGACCCAGACTTTGGAATCCGGCTGACCGAAGGGCTGCCTGAGGCAGGACAACCCATATGTTATGACTGCAGATTCATACCTATCGGACATCTACATTTATGGTAGGTACAAAACTGTACTTTTCTCTGCTTCCGGCTGGGAGCCAGTCATTATCAATTCAGGGTCCTCCCCTTTGGTCTCACCTTAGCCCCCAGGGTGCTCACCAAGGTATTAGCAGTGATAGCGGCCCACCTGAGACTTCCAGGGAATGCCGGTCTTCCTGTACTTGGACGACTGGCTCTTCACCGCCCCGACAAGGCATCTACTATGCTTAGCCAGGGACTACTTTCTCAACCTTGTTCCGCAACTAGGGACCACTATAAACTCGGACAAGTCCTCTCTCACCCCGACTCAGGTGATAGATTTTATCGGGGCCAGACTGGACACCAACAGGCAACTAGTCTTCTTAACTCCCGACCGGTTGCACACTTTGAGGGCCCATGTGCGGGCCATCATTCAGTCTTCAAAACCTCCGGTGGGATTGGTTCTGAGGGCCCTGGGGTCCATGGCAGCCGCTATAAACCTTCTTCCCATGGGGCATCTGAACATGAGGATTTTACAGTGGACTCTCCAAGTCCAGTGGTCCCTTCATCAATACCCCTTGAGTTACCCCATTTCTCTCAGCAGGGCCTGCAAGAGGGCTCTCGTTTGGTGGCTTCAATCGCCGGACCTCCAGGCGGGACGCCCCTTTGCCATGCCCCCCCCTCTCGCCACGGTGACCACGGATGCCTCTCATCTTGGGTGGGGGGGCATTATTCGAGCAGGACGGTCCAAGGCACGTAGAACGATTCGGAGACCTTATTGCACATAAATGTTCTAGAGATGAGGGCAGTGCTCTTGTCGTTGCAAGCACTTCAGAGCTTTCTGCCTGTAGGAACAATTGCAATCCAGACAGAGACAGTATATCTGTGGTATGGTATATCAATAAACAAGGGGGAACCAGGTCTTACCCACTCTGTCGAGAAGCCATGAGAATGTGGGAATGGGCGATCTCCACCAACCGCTTTCTCATTGCGACGCACATTCCGGGACGGACCAACATCCTGGCGGACAGACTGAGTCGCACCATCCTTTCACCTTACGAGTGGTCCCTCAATCCTCGAGTAGCAAGTCGAATTTTTGCCGTTTGGGGGAAGCCCTGTTGCGATCTTTTCGCATCTCCCTCAAACACGAAATGCAACAATTACTTCGCTCTCATTCCCCCTGCCGGGGAAGCCCCGAGGGACGCCTTGGTGCATGCTTGGCCACCCGGTCTTCTCTATGCCTACCCTCCTCTTCCCCTCATGCTGAAATGTCTTCAGAAAGCCATTCGGTTGGGGAGCAGGATGATCCTCATTGCCCCATTCTGGCCTCGCCAAGCTTGGTTCCCTTACCTCTGGTCTCATCGAGTGAATCCGCCCTGGATTCTAGATCCCCTTCCGGATCTAATCTCCCACCCCCAGGGGCTCCCACTTCCCGACCTGGCCAGCCTCAAGCTTACGGCTTGGCTGCTCCAGTTCCACTTGTAGCTAGGACTCCCAGTATCTCTTCTCCAGTTAAAACTATCCTAGTAGCAGCGCATAGGCCCTCTACTAGGCAGGTCTGTGGTAGTAAATGGAAACGTTTCTCTATCTGGGCAGAACGCCATAATTTAGACCCTTTTACAGCCCCCTTGCCTGCGGTGCTGGACTTTCTCTCAGGTCTTTTTAATGATGGAGCTCGCTGTTCTACGGTTAAGGTTCATTTAGCAGCTATCTCTCATTACCATGTAGGTACTGAAATGGGCCCTTTGATTTCTACAAAATTGTGCAAAACGTTCCTAAAGGGCACCTTTCTTCTTAGACCTCCAATAAAGGAAGCGGTACCCCCATGGGATTTGACCTTGGTATTACAAGCCTTGACAGCCCCTCCCTTCGAACCGGCATCTTCAGTAGACCTCAAATATTTGTCTTGGAAAACAGCCTTTGTTGTGGCTATTACTTCAGCCAGGAGAGTATCTGAATTGCAAGCTCCTTCTGTGAAACCCCCATACTTAGCCTTTCACAAGGATAGGGTTTACCTCAGGACCAATTCCTCCTTCCTCCCGAAGGTAATTTCTGAATCTAATATTAACCAATCTATCAATTTTGCGGTCTTCTTTCCTAACTACCAGAACAAAGGGGAGTACAGACTACATTCTTTGGACGTGCACAGACAACTTAGATTTTACATTCATAGGACATCTGGTCATAGACAATCCGACCAGTTGTTCGTCTCCTTTGCCAAATTTAATCTAGGTAAACCGGTCTCGAAGGTTTCCTTATCGAGATGGATTTCACAGTGTATCATTACAGCGTATCAAAATTCCGGCAGGCCCACACCTCAAGGAGTTTGTGCACATTCAACTAGGGCTATGACTACATCTGCCTCCTTTAAATCTAGAGCTTCCTTGGATGATATCTGTTCAGCAGCCACTTGGGCCTCATCTCATACCTTCATCAATCATTATAAATTGGACATTACCTCCAGAGGGAGAACTTCTTTTGGCTCCGCAGTGCTCCGGAATATCCTTCCATGAAGGCCACCCAAGGTTTAGGTAGCTGGGGACTCTGTCCCACAGGTTGCAGACCAAATGAAGTTAACTACTTCAGATTAAGAAGTTATGTACTCACCATAACGTTCTATCTGAGTAGGTAAACTTCATTTGTCTGCAACCGTTCCCCCCCCTCCATCCCCCTGACCTTCAGATGTATTTCATGTCATATAGTGATGTACCATTCTGATAATGTAGTTAGTTATCCACTATAGTGCTTGCGGGCAAATTTGATCTGAGGTCAGTCAGGGTTGGCAGGGGATTATGGGTAAGGGAAGGAGCTAGGAGCTCAGATCTAAGCTTTGTAAAGTTGCCGGCTCGGATCCGAGGTCGGATCCGTATCCCACAGGTTGCAGACAAATGAAGTTTACCTACTCAGATGGAATGTTATGGTGAGTACATAACTTCTTATTCTTGAAAAGCCTCATGCTCAGCCAGCCTTTTCTTCATTTTAACATTTTTACAGTTTTATTAGTTTACCCGAATAGCTAGTTAAAGTTTATGATTTTTCCAGCCATATGTTGTTTGACTTTATATACGCTTTCAGTGTTTTACTTAATTTAAATACCTCTGAGTGCATTTTATTACCCTTTCCGTCTAAATTACTAGAAGCCATCTCCTGTACCAAAGCTGAAACTTGAACTGCTTTTTGCTGAAGAGATGCAAGATTCTTCCCAGAGATTTTTTACATTCCTTTTTTGGTTTGACTTCTCATTACTTTCTCCAAATGTCTTCTTTGTTCGCATTTAGACAGTGTAATCATTAGCCAATAAGTAAATTTAACCTAAATTGATAACATTTACAGGCCTTTTTCCATGACTTTCAATTTTCACAGTGGGAGCACTAATCAACTTGTTGATCAGTGTGCAGCCAAATTTGAAGTCTCTACAAATTTTTTGTTATTGATTGCAATATTTAAAATGCTACATAGATAGCAAGATTAATTTGAAAACACTAGTGGTATCAAAGTGTTCTTTGCAGGAGGATTCCTCCATACACCTCTGCTTAACAAATTTACTAACACAAAGTTCACACTACTTCTGCATAAAAGGAATACTTAATTTTCCAAGAAAACAAAGGTCAGTTTTTCCTGTGTCTTAAGTTAGTATGTTTAGTTTCTGGCAGTTTGGGGGTGGGGGCATAGCTGCCATGTCTGGAAAATGTAGGGGTAAGAGTTGTCTTCCCATTTTTGTTTCAAAACACAAAAAATGCATTGTTTTCCAACTAAAAGCCATATAAACAATGATTTTTTTATATTTAGCTGCATGACAGTTTCATAAATTTGTTGCAGTGGTAATATCTTTGTGCGCATTTGGAAGTATCCTGTATATGGAACTTAATTCACACTACTGTAGAAGTGTGTTACTTCACAGACTGTATATACATAGAAAAAACAGCTTTGTTTATTGTAAAGAACCATCTCTACTTAGTTGAACAATTACAAAATAATTGCATTTTCAAAGTTATAGGCTACTGTTCTGATTAGTGAGATTAGTGATTATAGTGATCACTGGGTATTCTGTGAATATGGTGATCATTAGAGTTTCCACAAGTCATACTAAGATTTCATGTATTTGGAGTTCATTGTCATACTATGCCTTTCACTGGCAGTTATTCAAATATGAGCTGCAAGTCTTCACATATTCATGGCTAACTACCATAAATGATATACTTGCTCAGTTTGTTTCTGTGACCGATGTTTTAATTTACAGAATCCAGTAATGTGAACATAACCGGAAACGTAAAATGCATCTTCCAGTCTATCTTTGTTATTGTGCTGCTTACTTTTCATTCATGTAATCAGTTATTGATGTAAATATTAAAAGGCAGGTTTGATTGAATGAGCAATGTTATCCTGATAATGTCCTCTGTAAGATTAGTGTTCTGTATCTGTCACTGTACCTTTTTGGTCCTGAAGCAGCCACCTTTATGACTGGTAGTTTAATAGGTAGGTACTAGGCTATCTGCCCAAAGGCATTTATAAGCCTAGCCAGAGTGTGTTGGCTTTCGCCTCCCCCTTAGATTAGTTCCCTGTACCTCTGTCCAGCAGAACCACCGAAGTGATTCCCGGGGTAAGCTTTCTGTTTCCCATCCACTCATCAAGGTTTCTTTTGAAGAGTGTTAGCAAGGAGCTCTGCCTAATGTAGATTGGAATCTTGTTCCAAAGCATGGGAAGTCTCTGGGACAGGAATCTATCCCTCCAGCACTTCCTATTTATTGTTGTGGTGAGGTTTAGATCCCTAGAGCATGTGGCTCAAGGGGATATAGTTTTCTTCAGTTGGAGCATGTCCATTAATTCTGGGTTGGACTTGGCCTTGTATGTCAGGCAGAGATCACCTCTGAGTAGGCGATATGCAACCGAGTACAGCTGGAGTTTCTTCAGTCGAGCTGCATAGGCCATCTGTTTGAGGCCAGTGATCCTCTTGGCAAGGTACTTCTGTGGTCTTTCCAGCTGTTGCAGGTGTCTTGTAAGGTACAAACCAAATGGGGCGTTGTACTCTTTGATGGGTCTGATGAGTAATGAGTAGAGGGGCACAATGACCTCTTTTGATCTGGATGCGAACCCTTTTGTGATTAGGTGGGCCACATTGAAGGATTTTCTAACCACTTTGGCAATGTGAGATTACTATCTACTTGGGTCCCCAGATCCCTTATTATGTCTTCCATATTTAGGGGACTACCACCTATGTGGTAGTTTGTGGGTACTTTGTTTTCTCCAAAGGAGATGACTGTGCACTTTTTGGCATTTAGCTTGAGGCCATGATTTTGACACCAGGTATCCGTCTCAGTGAGACCCTTTTGGAGGATGTCTGTGGTAGATGGAGAGTCAATTATAGTCCCTAGTTTGCAGTTGTCTGCAAACTTGGTCAGCCATAGTCCTCCTGTGCTTGCCTGTACCTCTGAGAAATATATGCCGAACAGGAGGGGTCCTAGGACTGAGCCCTGGGGAATGCCACTTGTAACTGGTTTAGAGCCGGATCTAGCTCCCACCATGTGGATTCTGTCCATGAGCCAGTTGGCAACCCGACGTAGGGGTTTATGTTTGGGCTGGGGAGCTTGTCTATAATACCAGAATGTGGAATGGTGTTGAAGGCCTTTACGAGGTCTGGGTAGGCTGTGTGTACCACCTTTCCCTTGTCTATAGCCTTGGTAACTGTTTCAAAGAAGTCCACCAGGTTTAGGAGGCATGATCTGCCCTTAACAAAGCCGAACTGGGTAGGGTCCAGTGTTTGGAGGTTCCCAATGTCTCTGTTAATGGAAGGACTAGAGAGTGTATCTGTTTATGTTCAGTTTTCCATGGTCAGGATTGATTTTGCATTTGGCGGTAGAAAGTTGGCTTTTCCGAAAAAAATTGCCTTGTGCAACAGACCCCCTTTAGGGGGAGCAGTTGGTTAAGTTTGCATCATATGCCATAGGTTGTCTACTACCCATATTAAAGGCAAGAGATCCATTTGAGATGTGTCTTTTGTTGTCAACAAGGTCAGTATATGTAAATGCCACCGTTTATTACATGTACCCATGCAACAGGGAAAATGTCCATTCAACCATCCCCTGTATATCTTCCTCCCATACCAGAGAGCTTTGAAGTGAGCTGAGGGAAGGGTTCTTCTCTGATAAGTTGTGTTTGAACAGAGGAACCAATCAGGATTTCTTTCCCTTTTGTTGTTTGCTTTATATTTAGAACCATTAGCAAGAAAATAAAGAACTCTCAAGGATATAACTGGTATGGTAGTCAAACATGAGCTTTATATGCAGATTATATTATTTTTTAATTGATAAATTCCTAAAATGGAATTTTGGTGTTGTGGAGCATTTTGAGACAGTGTAAGGTCTTTTTGGTGTATAAAATGGAGGAAGATCAAACAAAGGCTATAGTGGTGAACTGTGTTTCTACACTTTGGTTCAGAAATACCCGTATTTATAGAGATGTTATAAGATGAAGTATTTAGGTTTATGGATTAAAAAAGGTTCTTTATGGGCAGGTAAAGATATGTGAGAAGATGCTAAACAAAACAATAGTAAAACTGAGAAGCTGGAAATTGTTTATACTGGATATGGATAGTAAGATACAAGAAGTGAAAATGTTTCTAGTCTCTAGTTTTATATGCATTCAAGGTGCATTTTTATCAACCTGAGGTGACGTCGTGGATGATGGACAATTAAGAGTTGAAGGAATTTATTTGGGAGGGGAAGAGGGCAAGAGTTAAGTGGGCTAAGTTAATTTGTCTCATAGAACAAGGTGCCATAGAAAGGCTTGATTTAAAGGGATACTTTGCAGCTACACCGTTATGGCTTATGTACATAACACAAGAAAAAGGTTTTAAATCACAGTGGAATGTGGTGATGATGAAATTTGAGGGGTGGTCGAGAAATTAGGGATTAGAATTTTGAATGCAGGTTTTTAGAGTGAATAGCAACAATTGTACACAATACATTATTGATAACATTGCCAAAAGTGTTCTAAGAACTAAGCTAACACAGAAAAGGAGAAAGAAGATTCTACCAACAGGAACAACTGCAAGTATGGCTGCAGAAAATGGGCAAGTGTGAGATGGAATTTACTAGAAGAAATCAGCAAAGTCACTAAGGTACTGGGAGCAAATAGCTAGGGAGACAAATGTAACAGAGTACAATGAAGCCAAGCAGAAATTTGGACTGTTGGATTAGAGATGGTCTTCCTTTCCAGAGTCTGATAACTCAGAGGATGGGCGAAGAGAATAGTATAGCTTTGTGCTAAGTGAAAGACCAGCTCTGGTAGGATTTTTAGTTGGTGCTGTTAAAAAAGGACAATTCGTCGGATTTGTTCAATATTGCAAGATAAATAAAAGAATGAATCAGATGAGGTTAAAAAAGATTGAGAAAGGCAAATGGAAAGACAACTTACAAAGGAACAGAGGAAGTACATCTGTATGACTCACAAGAAGGCAAAAAAATTCAGAAGGGTTAGGATTTTTTGCATGAAAGAGTTTGCACAAGTATTTTTAAACCCCAAGCCAACTTCTAAGAATTTTTCCTCAGGCAGATAAACAAATGCTGGAGGTGTGACTGGAAAGAGAGAGAGATAACTTGGGAGCAAGGTTTTGAGAATGTAATGAATGAGCACATTTTAAGCATTCCCAGCAGAGTACTTTGTTAGAAGTGTATGGAGAGCAAATGGTTGTAATGAAGGAAATTATTGTTTGGTGCTGAGATACAAGTTCTGAGTTGCCTAACCATGCATGGTAAAGCCTTACTAAGTTTAATGTTATTGGCTGCCAACAAAGCAATTAGCAGAAAGCGGAAATCAAAATCTAAACCAGCTGTAAGTGAAATATTGAATGTTGTACAGGAGGTAAAAGAAGAGTTGGGAACTTTAAAAAGGGGAAGGAGTGAGTTGCATAGAAGTAAGTAGAATTTGTGGTAACAATGCATGCAGAATAATCTTCCTGATAAATGAGTTTTAAAGGAAGCCAGGAATTGAGCAATTTATGTCATATTGGAGCCAATGAAAAGTATTAAAACATACATATACTGTATGAATGAAAATAACAGGAAATGTTACCTATGATCTGTTTTCTTTTTTATTGATGTATTTTGTCATGTCTTAACATGATCTTTATTCATTAAATTAAGGCTGGTGGTGTATTTTACTGCCTTGTCATTTTTTTTTGTGCTCGAGTTTCATTGTATCAAGTGTCTTGTAAGTAAACCGTTACATTTATATTTTTCTGCTTTGTAATCTCATGTTTTCCTGCAGTTTAAACTCCAGTTCAAAAACTGAGGATGACTGGAGTGCTCCCTCCCTTTAATTTATATGCAGCATTGATGACATTTAGAGACACAACCATCCCTTAAAGTCTATGAAGTTTAAAATTTTCAAATGTCCTTTAATTCATATGCAGGGTTGGTGACATCCAAAGAGATATTCATTTGATGTCTAAAAAGTTAAACCTTTTCAAAAGCCAAAGGAGAGGGCACAGGAAGGATGACCATAAATGTTAATCCACTGTGGAGGACTCTTTTGAAGACTACAAGCATTTTTACATCTGTCCTTTCTGTGACTACAAAAATGTATGTCACACACACAGACTTTAACATATGAAACAGTTGAATAATTTTGCTTTCAGTTTTTCCACTTTTAGTTAGGGTATTACTTGTAGACAATATGAGTTATGATGTTTTAATAACTTTGATTTACCACTGGATGTTGCTGACTGGATTGTGTTACAACAGAATGTACCAGAATTTTACCTGCATGAGTGAGACTAGTTTGAAATTCTGCAGGCCAGTAGAATAGTATCAAATGTTTAGTAGATTGTTTTTTCAGATGTAGCCCGTAAAGAGAGCTCCATAAACCAGTAATGACAGGATTTTTTTTATCACTGCAGTATTTTACAGATTATGGACCTGATTATGTGCTAGAAATAACACCAAGCTGTAGGCCAGATCGCAATGATCAGCAGCAGACTGAACGAATACTGAGTTCTGTTAAAGGTGAGACTCTCATTCTTTTAACCTTTTCTACTGTATGATCCCCAGCTGCAGTTTGGTTTTTGATCCTAAAATGTAACATTCATTTGTTGCACATTATTTTATTATGCCATTAGTTGGCTATCCATCCATCCATCCTCAACCCCTTTTTCCCATTTTACACTTGGGGTTGAGGTTTCACTTCAGCAGTGACAATCATCTTGAGCCAAGGTTTACACAGCCGGGTGGTTAGCCCTGCAGCGGTAGTTCATCTGTACCACTCATTCGCACACACACTTGCTCCTAGGGCCAATTTAGAGTGGCCAGTCCACCTGCTGCATGTCTTTGGAGTGTGGGAGGAAACCCACACGACTGCAGGGAGGACATGCAGACTCTGCACAGAAGGCACCGCAGCTGAAAATCAAAGCAGAAAGCCTCTTGCTGTGAGGTGACAACACTAACCGCTACACCACGGTGGCTGCCCATTATACTTCATTAAAATGCACATTATATTTTCGTGGTGGGTGACCTGCAGCTTTGTGCATTCTGTTTTCATATCTGTTTGCTTTTAAAGTTTTAGTTTCATAAATAGTTGCAATACAGATTGTTAAAATATTTTTTTGCTGAGCCATTTCTGCATTAGCACTGTCTAATTTCAGCATGAGCTGGATTCAGGTTTATCTGCAGGCAAGTAATCCCCATGGTGTAATTGGTGTCCACATTCCCTACAACAGGAAAATGTGTTTTGTTGCTTTTCTGTTCGAAAAACATTTCCTCTGTATAAAAAAGTCTTGGCAGCATGCATAGTATGTGGCTTGGAAGGGGACTGGGGTACAACATGCTGCTTTTCATTCTCATAGAGGTGAGTTATAGAAAAGTACAATGCCAGTGGTTTGCTGTCTTCCAGAAAGCTGTAGCCAATCTAATGCTGTCTTGCTTGAGAGGATGAAGCAAAGTGTCCTTGAGACAGGTGACATTTATTGTTTGTAGGATAGGGGATAAATTAGTGCTGCTTTAGTTCTAGCACAGTCTGTTTCTGCATGGCATAGGGGTGAGGGGGTGGGCCTTAATCTCTTGCAAAATCATTCCTCCACTTAGTGGTATCATATATTCACACCTGTAGAACGGAAACAGAAGTGGATCCTATTTTGTTGGCTGAGTAATGACCGCCAACTAAGCCAAGTTTCAGCCTAACTTCTGCTGTGCATTTTGGAATTAGCCGAGTGCCCAAAACCTAATTCTGCCCTAAGGACTATATTATCCTACAAGAGAATACAAATAAAGGAGAAGGTGTAATGTAAGAAATAGAGCCTTAGTGGCTATGGCCTGACACTGAGTTATATAAGGGGAAAAAAGTAAAAATTATAGAGTTTAGTGGCAAACAATTGCCGCATTTATAATGAGAATCATTTATGAATCGTGTTTTATAATAATTTTAAAATTCTTCATAATGTGTAATTAAGCTTGTGCATATCACTCAGAGAGAGAGAGTAGTGATTACATTTTTCTGGTAGAACTACACTGCTTTTGGTTTATGAATGCTTTAGGATGTCAGAATATTAAACAGTGCATATTATCTTATAACTGCAGTAATATTGTTTTGACTAAAAATCATAATACTTTGTCAGAATAGGCTGATGTGCTTGCTGTAGCCAGCTTCTGGCCCTTGTCTGTGCACAGATGTGCCAGCTATAGCATAAGTCACTGTTGTTCTGTTTATGTTGTACCACAGCTGAAAGCATAGACCTGAACAGCCAGATTACAGGAAGTGGAAGGGCCTGGATTTCTTTAATTCATAAAATACAGTACTTTGAATATCTCTATGTCAGTCAAGATAAAAAAATAATGGAGTCACTGTGTGTAAAAGGAAAATCTTCAAAGATCAATGCACGTTAGGTTCAAGCAAGGCACCCTTTATTACTTGCAGCAAGGAGACAAAGCATGTAGGTACAAGGTTTGTCTAACTTTCTGGTGGTCAGTATATTATTCTTATACAGTTCTCTTCATGTCACATAGAAAGTGTTACTAATCTACTGCTGACTCATGGCATAAGCAGAAATAGAATGTCTCTTAAGTTTCCGGTAGCTGCACATATTTTCATTGCATAAGCAGAATAAAGTGTCTTTTATTAAGTTTCTAATAGCTGTGCAGATTCATGCAGTATGAATAGAATAAATGTATTAACCCTTTTAAGCCTTTAATGTACTAAGCATGCACATTGCTATTATGCATTTTCCTAACATTTCCCCCCCCTTTTAATACTTTTATTCTACTTTCGGAACAAGCATAAACAGTTTTTTCTTCCCTTAACCTCTTCCTACTCAGGATTTGCAGTTGAGAGTCATTTAGTTTAAACCCATGAAAGCATTTTCAATTTTTCAGTAACTCTTCGAGTTCGGCATCTTGGTATAAGGTTTCCGAAACTGAAATGTCTACAAAATTTTTGATTAGTCCTTTTATGCAGGGGATGCAGCAGCACCCACACACCATCAGTAGAGCTTATCCCTACACAGATGGCAATCAGAATGTTCATCAGGATACTGCCCCCCCCCCCAACAATTTCTGGAAAAAAGTCCATCAATGGATTTGGTCCTAGTTTGGTCATGGCCGACACCTGCTGGATTACCTCAAGATGGTTGTCTATCTCATGTTTGTGGTCAGGAATATATGAACAGCACTCCTCCTGGATTAAAGCATACATACCTCCTCTCGCCGCTAGGGTGAAGTCAAGAGCCATGTGATTTTAAAATACCACTGTTCTCATGGCAGTCAGTTCATCGGTTACCAATTCTAGGGCAGTAAAGGTTGCATTACTCATTATTTCGAGAAGCTTAGACAATTTTCTCAGTTCCCAGATTGATTTTGTTGCTCCATATGCTGGTAATATGCTTGCCCACGATATGACAGTATCACTCAGATCCATGTGTGATAGTCCTTTGTTATTTTCAGGACCTAAGTCATGATGGTATTTGCAGGGTGCATTGATTTGTCCCACTGGATTGACAGGCTTCTTGATTTCTCGGACATTCCGAATCTTCCCTTAAGGTAAAACTGTCGTATGGCCGGAACCAGGTATCCCAAAAAACAATTGCCGGACCAATTCTCGGGTAGCCATTTATATGCTTTTCTTCTGCATATAAAGTAACAATCTTCCACTTTAGTAGTAACTTTACTATACCCTTGCTCTGCATGAAACATTTTTCTGTCGATTATAGACAGTTGTTTGTAGAGATCAGCATTAAGTTTTACTTCTTCAATTGTCCTATGCTTCAGTTTAACAAATGAATCCTAGCTCGTGTTACAATAGAATCTGATGTTATCAGATTTAGTGTAGCATCTATAGGGAACAGTTACATTGCAATAGCTCCAACCCACCTTGACTGTATCATTCTTATAAAAACACACAGTTCCTTTCTGTCAAATAGACAAGTGCAATGCTACCTTATCTCTTGATGTGACATCTGATGCATCATGAATTAAGTTTTCCCAGGTCTTGTTAGCCCCTAGGGGAACTGCAGTTAACAGTAGCCCCCTATATGCTGTTGGCAAAGCTGTGCAAATCCAGCAATTCGAAACATTGAAGGTTTCAGCATACACATATTTAATTGCCTGGTAAGTATTAAAGTTCGGGTGCCACTCTGCACGCTTATTTAGTTCTACTTGCATGGCTGAGAAAAGAAATGGCCACAATAAAAAGATTATTGTCACCAGTACAGTCAACAGAATGGTCATGTAATATTTTTGTGGAAACAGTTGTTCTGCATTTCCGTTTTCTCCGGTTCTTCCAAGTAGGTGTATTTGGATCTTACTGGATTCCATCATCTTATTTTGGACACATGATCTTACTCTCTGCCCTAATAGGACCTTCAGCACCGATGCTTTCTTCACTGGGTTTGAGACGGATCAGTCCTATTGATCTGACCGCCCCCCTTTGTAGCCAGACTTTGTGCTTAGGGTCTCGATGGAGAGGTAAAATCTTTATCCAATTCAAAGTTCTTTACAAGCTTGCAGTGCGTCAGGTGTATCCACGAAGCTCGTTCTGCTATTTTGACTGCAGTAGGTGTTGAAAGAAGCACCTGGTAGGGACCTTTCCACCTTGGTGATGCCCAGTTCTTTCGCTTCATGATTTTAATCCATACCCAGTCTCCTGGTGTCACTGCCACTTCCGATGTTTCGGGTTGTATATTATCTAAAACAGAATGTGACTGTAACAGATGTTTAGAACTCAACAACTTCTTCATATATTCAGCTAGTGTAAAATTGGCTTCCTGGTCTGATGACATGAGAAGTTTCCACTGGGGTGTATAATAAGCTCTTCCAAACAGTTTTTCAAAAGGAGTCAATCCTTTTGCTGTAGGGACAGTTCTCATGCTCAACAGTGCCAAGGGTAAACAGTACAACCAAGTTTTTCCTGTCTCAGCTATTAATTTTCTCAGTTTGCATTTTAATATACCATTATGCCTTTCAACCAGCCCTGCAGACTGTGGATGGGTATGCACAATGATTTTTTTAAAGAAATACCAAAATGTTTACTTAACTGCTGTATGGTTTGATTTACAAAATGTGTACCATTGTCACTGTAGATTCTTTCCGGAATGCCAAACCTAGGAATAATTTCCTTGGCAAGTACTTTTGCCACTGTAGCTGCATCCGGATTTTTGGTTGGAAAGGCTTCTGCCCACCTGGAAAACATATCTATAATGACAAGACAATACTTTTTATTTTCACATTTGTTCAATTCTATGAAATCCATACAGATAGTGTGAAACGGATATGGTGGTGTGGGGAAACTCCCTTGCTTGGGCTTTATCGCCCCCTGTGCATGATGTTTGTTACAAATCTGACACATCAAACAAGATTTTTTAGAGTAGTTTGTAAATCCGTACGTTGTGAACACTTGGTTCACCAGCTGTACCATCCCCCCTGTTGAGACATGGCATTGCCCATGGCTCAACAATGCTGCATAGCAAAACAAATTAGAAGGTGGTAGTATCTGTTTTCCTTCTTTAGAGATGCACAGCCCTTTTTCGAGGATTGCTCCTTGTTTTATCCATCGCTGTTTTTCAGCTTGCGTAGTGAGTGTCTGCATTGTTTTTAACATGTCTAGATCTAAGGTTTTAGATGGTTGCAATTCCTCATTTAAAAGAAATACTTCTGTGGCCGCTTGTTTTGCAGCTGTATCAGCTCTCGCATTACCTTTTGAAATCCTATCCTGTTGCTTGATGTGAGCTGTACATTTGCTAATGGCCACTTTCTGAGGTAACTGAATAGATTCTAAAAGATCTAAAATAAACTGTGCATGATTTATAGGTTTGCCAGTAGATGTTATCATTCCCTGGTTTTTCCACTGTTGTGCAAACACATGTACAGTGGAAAAAGCGTACTGGCTTGTCAGTAAAAATGTTTACACATTTACCCTTTGCTAGGGTACATGCCCATGTCAGGGCAATCAATTCTGCTGCCTGTGCAGATAAATAGTGTGGTAAAGATTTTGCTTCTACAATCTCAGTATCAGAGACTACTGCATATCCTACTAGTTTTTTTCCCTGCAGGACCCCTTTTCCACGAGCCATCCACATAATATGTCACCTCGGCATTGTCCAAGGGGACGTCCGTGAGATCTTTTCTAGGTAGGGTCTTTTGCTTAATTACCTGCAGGCAGCGGTGGGGTGTGCCATCTGCAGGGGTTGGGAGCAGCGTAGAAGGGTTCAAAGTTGTACATCATTCAGTTGTCATATGAGGTTGGCTCAACAATATAGTCATGCAGGAACGATGCCTAGCAGGGGAAAGATATGCCACTTTTTCTTGCAGTAAAATGATTGCGACTGCATGGGGCACTCTCAAAGTGAGAGGGTGGAACAAGACTACTGAGGCTGAAGCCTGCACTGCCATTGCAGCTGCAACTACTGCTTGTACACTGTGGGGTAAGGATCGTGCCACTGGGTCCAGTTGTGATGAATAGTAAGCGATGGGGCGTTGCTTATCCTTATGCTGTTATGTTAGTACTGATGTCATGTTACCCTGCTTGCAATCTACAGTCTGGAAAAAACGTTTGATAGTTTGGCAATCCCAGAACTAGTGAGGACGCTATTAACTGCTTTAGTTTACAAAAGGCAGACTCTGCCTCTGGTGTCCATTGTAACAAATCCTGCTCTGCCATAGGTGTCTTATATATAAGGTCAGTTAAGGGTGCAGATTCCAAAGCGTAGTTTGGAATCCAACTTTGGCAAAAATTAGTTGTACCCAGGAAGGACATCATTTCCTTCTTGGTAGTGGGTTTCGGTGCTTGTAAAATTGCTACTTTTCTGTCCTCTTCTAATGTTCTACCTTCCTTGGATATTACATATCCTAGGTATTTAACCTGTTTTTTCCAGAGCTGCGGTTTGTCTTTGTTTACCTTATGTCCCTCAGCAGCTAAAAATCGTAGAAGTGCTATGGTATCTTCCTTACAATCCTGCTGGGTGGGGGCCGCCAGCAGAATGTCATCAACATAAAGTAAAACCTGGCTACTTCTTGGTGGGTTGAATCCCGCCAAGTTGCTTGCCATTTCTTGTGAAAATATCGTTGGACTTTCACAATATCCCTGTGGTAGGCGTGTATATGTATATCTTTTTCCCCTGAAATGTAAATGCAAATCAATACTGGCTATCAGGGTGTATCGGTATCGAAAAGAATGCGTTGCTAATGTCTACCACAGAAAAATATTTTTGTTGAGGTTTTAAGTCATTCAAGAGGGTGTGTGGATCTGTCACTATGGGTGCCCTTGGCATTACCGCGTCATTTACAGCTTGCAAATCCTGGACCTTACGCCATTCTCCATTGGCTTTTTTAACTGGAAATAAGGGTGTGTTACATGGTGAATCGGGAGATTCTATTAGTATCCCTCCTTTAAGTAAGGATGCTATAATAGGCTTTATCCCCGCCTCTGCATCTTTTCTTAAGGGATACTGTCTTTTTTGTGGTCTGAATACTGGCTTTGGCGTGATAGTGACTGGCCCCGCTGTACGAATGAGTACTACATCCGATTTCCCTGTTGATGTTGACCAGAGAGTCTCTAGTATACCTCGCAAGGCATTTTCTTCCTCCTTTAATAGGAGTGTCCATCAGCTATCTTTGCTAGATTGCAAGTGCACATCTGGGTTGGTCTGAGTTATCCAATTCAATTTTTGTACTCGTATCCCCTGTCCTGACAGTTCTAGTTCTGTCTGTTTCTCCCATCTCGTGGCTTTTTCGCCTAGGTCTGCCCATTTTATATTTTTGTTTTTAGTTAAACTAACATGTGGTAATCGATTAGATTTAGATATATAAAGTGCAAAAAACTCCTGGGGCAGTGAACAGCTGGCTGCACTGTTCCCTTCTGTGTCCCAGTACAGGTTAAGCAGCATCAATCTATTTGTATGATTCTTAAATAATTCTTTCTCATATTCCTTATCAGGTCCTGGTGTGTTACAAAAATACAGGGTACAGTGCAAAAGGTGTTATGTGTCAATGTCAAGGGAGGGAAACTTACTGATGGCTATGCTCATTAGTTCCTCGGTCACAGTCCCTGGACCAGTCGTAACCAAGTCCTGGCTGTACCAGTAAAACATTTCACCGTCCGATTGCACCAGAAAGGTATTAGTTTGTCGCTGTGCTTCCATACCCTGCATGGTTGGGACTACTGCTATACCAAATATCTGCATGAGGTCTCTGCCCAAGAGATTTACTGGGCATTTTGCAGAAACTACAATTTTGCTTTTCTGTGTTAATCCTGATCTGGATCAGTTATTGCAATGTTATGGGAAAGAGGCTCCCGATACAGCTGTCCATTAGCTGCTTTGACCAGTATGTAATCAGGTGACTCTGTGTTTTCTGGTAGTTTGGAGGGGTGTATCAAGGTCCGTGATTCCCCTGAATCACACAAAAATTTGACCTCCCTTCCTTCTACCAAGAGTGTAACTTCTGGTTTTGTGTCTGCTAAATAGAGTTCTAAGCTCAACAAAGCTAGGTCTAATATTTCATTTTCTTCATTGTCACTAACTTCCTGCACTTCCTCTACTCCCTCTTTCACATTCTCATTTGTCCTTTCTTTGCTAGCCCCTTCTTGTGATTCTTGACTATCATATTGTCAGTCCTCATCCTCCTTGTCTTCCATTGTTGCCTTCTTATTTTTCCTGCAATCCCTTGCCAAATGTCCCTTTTTACCACATTTAAAACGTTCTCTTCTTTTCTTACACTCTTCAAAGTCCTCTGATCGCTGATCAGACTGCTTGTTTCCCTGTGCGTTTTTCTTGCCCTTTTTCCCAGACTGCACTACATAAACTTCTGCTCCATCTTCTACAGAAAATACTTGAGCTTTCTTTTTCTTTTTGCTATTAAAATGCCTTTTGGCATGTCTAGCATATTCAAGTAATGATTGTAACCTGCTGGTACGATGGTCTACCATGTGTTTTGTAATAAAACTGCTTATAGGCGCACTACTGCCTTTTAAAAATGCATTCTTTAACTGCTGTTCATATGGGGAATCTTGCGTTTGATCTTCAGGAACCTGCATTCCACAGTGGTTATTAAAACATTTTAACAATCTGGCATAGTACCGGTCAATTGTTTCACCTTCTTGTTAGATGCATTGATTAATGCAAGACCAGTCTGCCCTAGGTTTCCATTTTTCAGAGATGCGGTCTGCAAGACCTTTTACTCTTGTGTCTAATTCTGCGCTGCTATGTGGGAGGGGTCTTTGTGCAGCATCACGAGGGTTCCAGTTGCCACAAATCATGTACCAATCTGGCCCTACAATTTGTCTAACTACTTTTTCTACTTCTTTGTTTAAGTTATAACTTAACCTCATTCCTTGTAAGTCTTCTGAGAATTTTCTAAAATTAATCTTCGGATGGGGAATTCCCTCAGTGGCTTTCCAGATATCTTCTGGAGTCCAAGGTCTATATACTAAGCTAGTTGGGTCCTGATTGTCCTGACCTGCCTGAGGATTAGGTACTTCTATAAGCGGGCATATTTCTTCTTCTTCTCCTATAGATTGTGAATTCTTAACTATTTGCCATAACTCAATAACTCCTTCTGAATTACTTGCTTTTGTTTGGGACCTGGTCCCGATGGGATCTCTGATTTTAGTTAGCTTTAGTTTTATAATATCTCTATCTTCAGTGACCGCAGGATATAGTGGGGGTGGACTAACCTGTTCACTCGCTTCATATTCTGTTAAGGGAGGCGGAGGTGCTGACGCTATTACTAAGTTATTATCCTCCTTATCTAAAAACATTGCTTTTGAATCTTTGTTCCTTTGGTTCCTACGGTTTACTTCCTCTAGCCACCTGTGTGCTTGAGGAATTCCTAACCGCCGTTGCTTTTTTACCTCTCCCTTGGAATCGTTTTTGAGTTGTTTGATAAGCGAGGATTTTTCTAATTTTCCGTCGAATTCATATTTATTAACCCATTTTGAAAAATATCTAATATCGGCTGTTGCGACTGCATATATTTTCCATCTTCCATTAACGGCGAGTTCTGGGTTGTTTTTGTGCAATTATTGCCCATTTTATTTTACCTTTGATTGTTACGTAACTTCTCTTAATTTTAACGTGTATCACGGATTTTGTTATAGTCTCTTCAGAATGACTGCCTACTTATTCTGTTTCTCCTGATCTATGACAAGACAGTACTCTTTTTTTTTTTTTTTTATCCCTGACTGTAAGAAAAATACAATCTGATAAAAAACAATGCACATCTAGTCCCTGATCTGAAACAGAAAAAAGTAGATTCACCTTACCTGAGCCCACGTGATTGATCACCGATTCGCGGAGACCCGTCCTTCAGTCACAGATCAGAAAGTGTCTGGCCTCTTTTGACGGCATTTCAGTCTGAGGACTTTCCATATAAGAAGAACCAATTTGGTTTCTTCCCTGTACGGTTTCAGCCACCTGGCCGTCTGATCCGAGGTGAAGAGAGGGTTCCGGTCTGAAGGACCAATCTGTAAAAGGAAAATCTTCAAAGATCAATACACGATAGGTTCAAGCAAGGCACCCTTTATTACTTGCAGCAAGGAGACAAAGCATGTAGGTACAAGGTTTGTCTAACTTTCTGGTGGTCAGTATATTATTCTTATACAGTTCTCTTCATGTCACATAGAAAATGTTACTAATCTACTGCTGACGTAGTTGGACACAGCTTTCTGTATGTTACACAGAAAATGTTACCAGGCTTATTGCTGACATGGTCAGATTATTGCTGTCTTGCAGAAACATTTGAGAAAAACAACCTGGCCTTGGGCTTATTTTAGCCCACCTTGTCTCTTCAATTCTTCCATTGTACATTTCTAATACATGCGATACATTTTGTCTAGATTCAAGGTACATTTCTAGCTTTGGTACAAGTAGTGCTGACTATGGTAAACATCTATTGTTTTTTTTATCAAGACTTCTAGCAGCTGCACATTTTCTCATGGCATAAGCAGAAATAGAATGTCTCTTATTAAGTTTCCGGTAGCTGCACATATTTTCATTGCGTAAGCAGAATAAAGTGTCTTTTATTAAGTTTCTAATAGCTGTGCAGATTCATGCAGTATGAACAGAATAAATGTATTAACCATTTTAAGCCTTTAATGTACTAAGCATGTACATTGCTATTATGCATTTTCCTAACACTGGCTTTGGATGTTGTTTGTGGGAAGAAGGGAAGCGGGAAAACATAATGAAGATAAGTGACAAATTGATTTATGGCTTTAGCTGTAAAGTTTTCAGGTTTCTCTTGTCATACTGTATACCATCAAAAACACAGAAATAGCTTTTATTTTTCTCTTTATTAATTATATGTATATTTTTTATTTTACTATTTAAAACTATGTACAGAATGGTAAAAATATAGCAGCTACCCACTAGTCATTTGTTTATAGACAAGCACAGTCCATGTTTGTTTATTTTGTGTCATGCTGTACTTGTAGAGTCGTAGTTTTGATTTATGTCAGCTGTCTTTGAAAATGATTTTGTTCAGAATATCAACAACAAAGTTTATGCTAACATGAAATTCCTCTGCAGACAGGGACAGCTTGACCCTTATAGTTGGCATATTGACCACTGTTTATATTAACCAGTATTCTGCTTCCTGCTGTCCTTCAAAGAATTGTAATTTATTTGTTAGACAGTCACAGACACACACACACACACACACACACACACATCTATTCCAGCTTTAAAAGATTCTGTGCAAGTCTGTTGCAGCAGCAATCACCTCTGTGCGGGAAAAATAGTGCATTATTTTATTGCTTGTTTTAGCTTTTTTTTCAGATTGTTCATATCATGCAAAGTCTGTAAATAATTCCACTAAGTAAAGCAGCAGTGCTGTTAGAAATACCTGTTGCACCAGTTGGAGGCGCCTGGATGTATAATGGTCTTTAGAACAAATGTTCATTTTTTCCAACATGCAAGATATATAGCTTGAGCACAAAAAATCCTCCCTTTGCACAAGGCAGCACCATGTCGGTGGGGGGAGTAACTACTGAATTAATACAAAACAAAAACGATATCCACCTCTTGTTCAGTTACAGGTGTCACTTTGATACTGTCTGTGGCATGGGCAATGGCAGCATTAGTAAATTTACACCATCTGCCAAGCACACACTTGTGTCTGTTTCAGTTGTAATAATGCATTCTACCATATTTAAATGATAAGTCATCATTAACACTGGACCCAGTCAGTCCCTAACCAGCATTTGGGCGCTCTATGCTTCTGTTTCATTTTTCGAAGGAGATCAGCCAGAGGGCTTTCCTGATTAAACTTTGGTCAGTATATTAGCAATTGAGTCTAACTTCCTCAACACCATTTAGTTTATATGTCAGTTTCAGGATGTTTAACTTTCCACATTAGCATCTCCAAATCACAGTGTTCATTGGTTATTGCATTGGTGTCTTCTGTTACAACTGATAGATCTTTGATGGTCCTTGTGATTTGGGATACACTGGCACTGGATATTGTCATAATCTGTAAATTAGCTATGGAGTGCCTATATCATCTTCGAAATCTTGTTTCATCCCCCAACTCCAGTCATTGACAGGGAGGTGCTGTCTCTGGCCACCACACATTTGCTTACCCTGAGTAAATGATGCTTGCCATATCCATCTTGGAATTTTTCTTGATACAAAGTACTGCAAATGTGCTGAACACTACTCATTCCTAGTAAATAATGTAGCAGGGATGTCCGTCTTCTGAGCATTGCTTGATCCTACTTTAAAATTGTTTTGCTGCAAGAAGTCATTACTTTCAGGACTAAGTTGCCAGGCAGTGAGACCAGCCCAGTTCAACAATCTTCTGGTTAGTCTTGCGAACCACCTTGTGGTCTACAGACTCTTGTGCATGTGTACAGTCCTTCCATTTTACCTCCATTTGTTTTATGGTGTGTGCGTGATCATACCTGAAACAAGCATGGGTTACTATGCATAGTCCTTTTCTTTTATCATGATGAGTCTTTTTAGTATTTCAGTTTTCAGTGTGTGCTGCGTAGAGTCCTTCATGTGTTGGCCGTACACTTTGTATAGTCTGTTGGGGTCTAAAAGTACCATACAGGGTATTTAATTTATTCTCACTTTCCTAACAAGGCCAACTGCAAAGGATGTCAGGCATGTGGCAGCTGTTTTCTAGACAAAAAAGAGCTAGCCATGAATAAGTGAAAGGGCAACAGATTTCTAGTAATTCATTATTGGTGTCCTATAACTCAAGATCAGAAACTGCAATAAACTGAAGTAAACTACTTCAGAAGAAGCCCCTTCTTACAAAACACCTAGTTGAGGCCCTTTCCTGCAGTTGCTGTAATGAACATGGTTAAGAAGTACTATTTAATAGCTTCATTGTTAGAGATTAAATTTGTACAATTCTCTCTGCTCTTATTAGTAGTATTCCATGAATGTTAAATCTGTATATCTTCTAGATACTTAATATATTTGCATTTTAGTACTGTATGGTACATATTAGTCTGCTTAATGCAGAATGTCAACCCCCTTTTTTTTTTATCACCGCTGTTTGGCTAGGCAGTGAGTGAAAGGGAGGGGTCCGTGGACAGCTTACCTTGTCAGTTAAATAACTAAATTCAGTTTTCGGAATATGAAAGTGAAAGAGAAAATGAGGTTTAGCAACCATGGCAAGTGTTTCTCTCTTATCTTCATAGTCCCTGTGGCCAAAAGTGAGAGAAACCTGAGCAAGACTGTTTACATTTAGTCCAAACCCAGTCTCATTTGCCACTTAACCAGATTTTTGGCATGCTTGTATCAGTATTTTGCCTTCTGGCTATTCCACATAATCCAGTATGGAACCACTGTATTTTTGACAGTGTTAATGTGTAGGTATCAGTTGCGTTCCTGGACTCTAAATACAGGAATAGTTGTTAATGTCCCAGTGATGAAATAAGTTAGATTTACCCACAATGTGCCTGCTTCAGTACACCAAATTCCAGAGGGGCCAGTGCTGGTGACAGATGCTGGGTCTGCAGCTTTATATACAAGTCCTTGTTTTCTTCTCCCCTTTACTTCATCTCATTCCACAGGCCACAGCTGCTGCCTTCCCTCCTTGTGTTTACATTTCAAAATAGCTTCAGTAAAACTGGAACATCCTGGCAGGTGCACTCAAGCAGTCAAGTTTTACTCCTTTAAGTCTTTCACACAAGTACCAGAACTCTCTTGGTCTCCTCAACTGACATTAATGAAGAAGATTGAGAATGTGCTTGGATTTTGTAACCAGTGTGTGGTCCATGTGCTGATCCCTTACAGTTTTGTATTTTTACCTTCTTAGGTTTGCCCTGTTTTTATTCTTCTACATTTGCTGGATACTTTGATATCTACATCTGTCTGATGATTCTTCATGAGAAATGTACTAGTCTGAGTCTGTGTCTTCGATGATATGCAAGTTCACTTCACAACAGTATGCATGCATAGCGATATCTTACAAATTTGTTTTCCCTTCTGATGCCCAGGTTGAGCATCAAACATCCTTCTCACTTCATAAGCCAGTTCATTTCCCCTGGAAATAGAGGATCTAGTGGTGATAATTGTGCCGCCATTCATTATGAGGAGTATCTATGTTAAGCCAAAGGCATTCCCCCCTGCACATTGCCTGCAATGGCTGCAAGAGATAGCCTGCTAAATCTTGTTCTGAGAGCATGTCTTCCTCTTTTGCAGAAGGCAGCTCATCAGAGACTGTTCCTGCTTGAAAGGCAAGCTTCTCTGGTGTTGCCTTTCCAGTGTCTAGTGAGAAGGATATCAGTATGTCTCACAATGAAATCTGCAGTGACCAGAATGTTGGATTATGTGGTTAGGTTATATCCTGCACAGGATATAACAGATGGCAAGCTTCCAAAGCTTCAAGGGCACTTTCCATGCATCCAAACTGTTACTCAGATGGAGTTATGCTGTATTAAGAGTGGTTTGGGTATCAAACCCTTCAGAGGTTTCCTGCCATCACAAAGCATTTATCTTGTGGGCTTTCAAAGTTTAACGGTCAACTAACTTTTTCCATTGCTGTGTGGATAAGTTTCCTTTGGAGGAAAAATACCAACTACTGCTGCCAGGCTTCCCTGGAAATCAGGCATCTGTTTCAGCTTTACCATGGAGCAACCTAACAGTTCCTCATTTCTTTCTTCAACCAGCTACCAAAATGAAGAAATGTAATAAATCGCCTTCACTACCATAGCATATTGCTAAGGCTTCCCCAGGAATCAGGCATCTGTTTCAACTTTACCATGGAGCAACCTAACAGTTTCTCATTTCTTTCTTCTACCAGCTACCAAAAAGAAGAAATATAATAAACAGCCTTCGCTACCACAGCTTATTGCTAAGTGACTCTGCTGTGGCCAATTCTGGTTTTTCGAACCATTCGTCTTTTTGAGTGATAAAAACAAAAATACAAGAAACCCATACATGTGTATCAGATTTATTGATGTAAAAGTATAAAACTAAAAGCTTTCGCCCCATACCACAATACCAGGAACTGGGTCTATATCACTTTGTTGAAGCAACTAACCATCAAATCACTGTTTGTCGAACTTAATCCATCGAAAACTAAATCCATTGAATGTTCATTTACACAAATTTTTTCCCAGGGAAAAAACTAGTTGGCTATCATCAGGAGTTTGCCCTTTTCCCCACTGTAGTGCGATCTCAGAGTTGGTGTATGTAGTTAGGGGGTGGAGAAGGCATAGCCCCCCATGTGGGTTTTAAATTGTGTTTTTTTGTGATGGTCTCTAGGTTGGGCCACTATTTTTTTTTCCATGGGGAAGAAATTTGCGTAAATGAACATTCAGTGGACTTAGCTTACTGTGGATTAAGTTTGACGAATAGGGATTTGACAGTTAGTTACATTGACGAAGTGATATAGACCCTCAGGAATTTCATCAGAATTAAAAATACCTGTCACATCCTTTCTTTATATGCCAATCAAAATGCATAATCAGGTATTGAGCAAATCATTAAAAGCAGTGGCAGTCAAACATTATATCATTGTGCCCTATCCTTGAGAACACTATGCAGTGACAAGGAATCATTTATTCCAGGCTTACCACATGCATTGAGGCAAATTTGACTTTAATTTTTTGTTCAAGCAAATGTTCAAAAATCGCCACCTTTCTCATGAATAAAAAATTGGCCTATAACAAAAAAAAAAAAAAACCTTTTAAAAAGTGGGCATTTAATCAAATGTCTGTACAGGGTGTTGCTCTGTTTATTTTTTTAAATATGTAGGTGCTCATAAATTCTCTCAAGTTTTCTATTGGTTTTACCCACATAAAAAGCTGAACATGAAGTTCAGGTGGCGGAATGCCCCACACTGGTGGAATTACAGTTACATCTACCAGGACAGCCAAAGGTCCTGTTGAATCCATCAGCAATAAGAGAGAGTCCATCATTAATACATTTACAATATTTACAGGACCACATCTACTCATTTTGGACCCTACAGCACTGTCAAAACTCACCAAGTTACTTTTTAATTTTTTTTTTATATTTTCCCTCTACTATATGTAATCGTAGGACCCTCGCCTAAAATGGCCTTCAGTTCAGCTGGAAATATAACATTCCATATTTTGTAAGTAAATCCACTACCATTAGGACATCCCTATTATAAGGCACAGCCATGGCCCCATGTTTACCCTCATCTTTCACCATTACACTAGATTTGTTACCAAAAAGAATGCAGGTGAATTTATCACTTCTCCCCTATTGATTTTCTCTGTAATCTCCAGTAATAGGGAATCTGGATAACATCTTTCCTTAAACACATCTATTACTTGTCTAATTCACCAAAAAAACTTCAGATCATCTAAGACTAACCTCAAAAGGTGTACCATCTGCCCTTTTACTATCTTTCTTTTTTTGAAAAGGGGGCGACAACTATGATAATGTAGAAAACAATTGGAATATGTTTTCTTAAGATAAATGTTAGATACAAATTTCCTGTGTTTCCCTGTTCTTCCTAATGGTAATATCAACATACTTGATTATGACTCTGTTAGAAGTAAGACTAAACCTGCCCCCATAGCTGTCAAAAGAAACCAGGCAAAAATCCTTCTTAGAAAGAAATCATGCGCTAAATGCCGTACTACTAAAAACCCAACAGACCATCAAAAATTTAGACAACTTTGAAATAATACAAAGAAAGCTATCCTCTTAGATAAAATAAACTTTTACTTCCAACTCCAGCAAACTCACCAGAATAAACCACAAAAGTTTTGGACTTGCATTAACAAACTGCTACACCCAGGCCAATCCATTACACCAAACCCACAAGGCTCTAACTGTGAGAATCCCATACAAACCGCCAATGCCTTCAATACCTTCACAGAGGCCATCCAAACTCTTAGGTTCATAGGTTCATAGGTTCATACTAGGCTATCTGCCCGAGGGCATTTATAAGCCTAGCCCATTGTTTTGTGGCTTACGCCACCCCTTTTGTATGGGGAACTATACCCATTATTTTGCTGTGCCTCTGTCGAGCAGTGACACTGAGGTAATTCCTGGGGTATATCTGCGATCTCCCATCCATTGGTCAAGATTTCTCTTGAACAAGGCCAGCGAGGTGCTCTGCCTCACATGTACCGGGATTTTGTTCCACAGCATAGGGAGTCTTTGGGTGATGAATCTATCCCTCCAGCACGCCCTATTAATAGCCGTGTCGAGGTTTAAGTCTCCCGCCCTTGTGGCTCTGATGGATCTAGATTTTTGAGGTGAAGCATATTCATCAAATCTGGGTTTGACATGGCCTTGTATGTTAGGCAAAGGTCACCTCTGAGCAAGCGGTAAGCGACTGAATAGAGCTGGAGTTCTTTCAGTCGGGCAGCATAGGACAGATTTTTGAGACCCTTTATCCTTTTGGTGAGGAACTTTGTGGCCTCTCCAGCTGCTGCAAGTGTCGGGTCAGATACATTCCGAATGGGGCATTGTACTCAATCATTGGTCTGATGAGTGATGAGTAAAGGGAGACTATGACCTCCCTTGATCTAGATGAGAATCCCTTCATGATAAGGTGGGCAATGTAGAAGGACTTCCTAACTACTTTAGCTACATGGGTGTCGAATGACCGACTACTATCAACCTGGGTCCCCAGGTCCCTGATAACTTCTTCTGTGCTCAGTGGATTGCCACCTATTTGGTAGCTAGGTAACCTTGTTTTTCCCAAGGGTATGACTATGCATTTTTGGCATTTAACTTTAGGCCGTGGCTCTGGCACCAGTTATCCGCTTCTGTGAGACCCTTCTGAAGGATATCTGTGTCAGATGTGTTTTCTACTATGGCCCAGTTTGCAGTCATCTGCAAACTTTGTCAGCCATAACCCTCCTGTGTTTGCTTGTACTTGGAAAAGTAGATACCAAACAAGAGTGGGCCCAGGACTGAGCCCTGTGGGACACCACTTGTGACAGGCTTTGAGTCTGACATGGCGCCAGCAACTCTGACCCTGTGGGTTCTGTCACTCAGCCAGTTTGCAACCCATCTTGTGATGTATGGGTTAACATTTAAGCTGATGAGTTTTTCAATGATACCCGAGTGGGGTATTGTATCAAGGCCTTAGCCAGATCGAGGTAGGCTGTATGGACTGCCTTTCCCTCATCAATGGCTTTGGTGACTGTTTCAAAAGTCAACCAAGTTTAAAAGGCATGATCTGCCTTTGACAAAGCCAAACTGGGTTGGATCCAAAGTCTGCAAATTCCCTATGTCTTTATTTATGAGGTCCATTATGATCCTCTCCATGGCTTTGCAGATAAGGCTTGTCAAGCTAATGGGCGGTAATTTCCAGGGTCTGTGGAGGCACCGCCTTTGTGAAGTGGGACCACAGTTGCAGTGCGCCACTCCTGGGCGTATCCAGAGGTAAGACTTTGATTAAACAGCTGTCCTAGCTGTGGGTTTAATTCCTCATTGAGTTCGTGGAGCACACAGCCGGGGACACCATCGGGTCCCATGGATGCTGTGTTTTTGCTTTGGAGAGAGCAGTTCTCACTTGGGCGCTGGAGATGTTTGGGGGCTGCACTCATTTGGTATAGATATATCTCCTTTTGGGGGGGGGAGAAGTTTGCACTGAACCTGTCAGCCAGTATGTTGGCAATGTCTGTAGGATCAGTAATCTTCACATCATTTTGAACTAGTTCTGAGCATATCTGGGAGTTTCCTCCTAGGTTTCTAACATAGCTAAAGAAGGCCTTATGATTGTCTTTTGAGTCTTTAGCTATTTTTCTCTCGAAATTTGCTTTGGATGATTTTATGAGAGCTCTTAGTTTTTACTTATACTGATCAAGGGTGTCTTACGTTTTAAGGAATTTGCTCTATCTTGTAGTAGCTTCCTCCTTTGTTGTAGAGTTTGTTTATGGCTGAGGTCCACCAGACTGGACGCTTGCCTTTGGTACAAAGAGTCTTTGTTTTGCTTGGGATTGCCTTATCCATGCAGTCCTGCAGGTGCTGGTAGAAGGCGTTTGTAAGTGATTCAGCGGCTTGAGTATTGTTTTCCGCCGGCTCGGGGCCTGAAAGGAGACCACACTAGTCTTTAGAAGTGTGAAGTCGGCTTTTGAGAAGTTCTTTACTGTGGTCTTTTTATTTCAGGTGGGTGGGATGAGGACCTCCAGCGAGATTAGTTTGTGATCTGATCTCACCAGTGAGGGGTATACTTCGGTGTTGAACATTGTGCTCCCATGTTCGTGATGATGAGATCAAGTATGTTATCTCCTCTTGTGGGGATGGTGACTAGTTGTTCCATGGCATTTGAGTTTATGAATTCCAGGAACTTTTGGGCTAGGTGTTTGGGCTTGAGTAGTGTTCCCAGTCTATATTAGGGTAATTGAAGTCACCTAGTATGATGGTGTTTGGTGATACATTTATCCCTCTAGTGTTTTCAGGAAGGCCATGTGAGTTTCCTGAGTTTGTGAGGGTGGCCTGTAACATGCTACAATTTGCAGAGCAGTCTTGCCTATGGTTAATTGCACCTGGATGGTCTCCGATGCATCGTGCGTTGCCACCAGTCTTGAGGTGTGGGTGTCCTTGATGAATATGGATACCCTCCTTTCTTGGTATTGTCCGGATTTTGGGGCCGGAACGCATGATATGAGGTAAAACCTGATAGCGCTGGGGTGCTCTCAGGAGCCTTGAACCAGGTTTCTGTCACAGCACAGACATCGATGTTCTCCATACTGAGAAGGGCCTCGAGTGTGTGCATTTTGAGATTTAGACTTCTGGCATTGAGCAGCATTACCCTTAGTTTTTTCCTTTTTGTGTTCTAGGGTGGTAGGTTTAGAATTTGAGCCTTGCCTAAAAAGGCACTATGGGGGTGGCAAGAGCCTTTGCCAATATCCGAATCCCAGGGTGACAGGTGCAAGCCGTCCCTTGCGAAGCAGCGTGGCTTGTCCAGCATGTCATCCCAGGCAGACAGATACTGGATCCCCTTTGAATGACACCAGTGTTTAAGCCAATTGTTAAAGCTGATCATCTTATCTCTGTATTGTGGCATCATTCTTGGTGAAGGTAGGATACTGCTCAAGGTCAGGGTCATACCTGCCTGGGCTACATAATCAGAGAGCTCCTCAATGTCTCTTTTCATGTAGTCCAAGGAGGTACGCCTCAGGTCGCTTACACCAGCGTGGACAATGACTGAGTCATATTTGTACCTGCTGTTGAGAGACCTGAGTGCTTGAGTTATGTGGCGGATTCTAGCGCCCGACAGGCAGCTTACTGTGACCTTCTCCTTACTCAGTCTGGTGAGCGGGACATCAGTGTGTCTGACTATGGAGTCACCAATGACTAGTGTGTCTGGCATTGTGTTTGGCCTTAAGGGCTGTGACTGTTTGACACTCTGACTGTGAGGTCTATGTGTTGCGGGTGTTGTGTTCTGAGGTGGTGGTTGTTTGGGTGTCTGCTTTGGTGGCCTCTGCTGTTTTGGTAGATTTTTGATCAGAGCCTCCGAGTATGTCTTTGTGTGTTTATGTGTATGATTTGAGGTTGTAATGGTACTATGTGAGACTGGGTCTATAGTGTGTGTGGTAACCTTCTCCTCCTGACTGGTCTTGCCAGTCCTATGTTGAGAGAGCTCAGCCTCCAGTTTGGCTGTATAGTTGCATCTCTCGCATGTATTTGTGTTTTGTGGGAGGAGGAAAGGGTTGTTCAGGTACATGAGGCAATTGAAACATTGCCTCAATATTCCCAGGTTCACCAGCTGAGCAGGAGAGGACACTAGCAACTGATCCCTCGACATGCTAGAAGGGTAGACGAAAAACTTTAAAAAGATTCCGGGGACGGGTGACCGAGAAATGGGGGTTGCCTTTTGGGGTACTATCTATGACAAGAGTGCCGTATCAAGGTAATAAGTACTGTAGGAGCAAGTGCTAGGTTTAATAGATAGAGAATAGTCTACTTGGAGTCAAGTAGAGTTGATCTTTTTAGTTATAGGATACGCTGATTTGATCAGTAGTATAGTTCGAGGAAGGTAGTTTTAAGGGAAAATTTGAAGAGTGGACTTTAGGTAGCCCGAATAGTTTAAACCTGCTTAACCGGCACTGCCCTAGTGTGCAACAGTGGCAGCTCCGCGCTAAATCGCTCTAAATCGTGCTAACGCGCGTTTTATACCAGGGGGCTGGAAAAAGCTAGAAACTGGCCCAAAACGACCAATAAACTACTAGTTACTGGCTGAAACCTCACAAAACTGGACAAAAGGCAGCTCAATGCTTCCCACTCCCACTGGTAAGCAAGGTAGCTTCCCTTCCCCCAAATAAGGCAAGGAAACAGTACACAGGAACTACAACCAAAGCCCAGGAATCAGCAACTCTGAAACTGGACTAAACTAGTAAAGCAGGAAAGCAAGGTAGCTTCCCTTCCCCCAAATAAGGCAAGGAAACAGTACACAGGAACTACAACCAAAGCCCAGGAATCAGCAACTCTGAAACTGGACTAAACTAGTAAAGCAGGAAAAACAAGAGATATTTTTTTCTTTTTTTTTCTTTTTTTCACAAAACAGGCAGAAACAGGTACAGCAAACACTTATAAATGCTATGAATCAGCTACTACAGCTTACACAGAAGAATTTGCTACAAATACAGTCAAATAGTAACAAACAAGGATTCCAAGTGCAATATTAAGTTAAATGCAGTAAAAACAGCTTCAATGTAACAGAAAGGCAGGCGAAATACAGTCGCTAGGTATTCAGATGTGGAAAGCAACAAAAATATACTTAGTATCAAGAAAAGTCGCTTATTCCGCTCTCTGCAGCCTGGATTACTCTGCTGGCCCACGTGGAGTCTGTGCTGAGTAGGTACAAGCTGAAAGTTTTATACCAGGGGGCTGGAAAAAGCTAGAAACTGGCCCAAAACGACCAATAAACTACTAGTTACTGGCTGAAACCTCACAAAACTGGACAAAAGGCAGCTCAATGCTTCCCACTCCCACTGGTAAGCAAGGTAGCCTCCCTTCCCCCAAATAAGGCAAGGAAACAGTACACAGGAACTACAACCAAAGCCCAGGAATCAGCAACTCTGAAACTGGACTAAACTAGTAAAGCAGGAAAGCAAGGTAGCTTCCTTCCCCAAATAAGGCAAGGAAACAGTACACAGGAACTACAACCAAAGCCCAGGAATCAGCAACTCTGAAACTGGACTAAACTAGTAAAGCAGGAAAAACAAGAGATATTTTTTTCTTTTTTTCTTTTTTTTTCACAAAACAGGCAGAAACAGGTACAGCAAACACTTATAAATGCTATGAATCAGCTACTACAGCTTACACAGAAGAATTTGCTACAAATACAGTCAAATAGTAACAAACAAGGATTCCAAGTGCAATATTAAGTTAAATGCAGTAAAAACAGCTTCAATGTAACAGAAAGGCAGGCGAAATACAGTTGCTAGGTATTCAGATGTGGAAAGCAACAAAAAATATACTTAGTATCAAGAAAAGTCGCTTATTCAGCTCTCTGCAGCCTGGATTACTCTGCTGGCCCACGTGGAGTCTGTGCTGAGTAGGTACAAGCTGAAAGTTTTATACCAGGGGCTGGAAAAAGCTAGAAACTGGCCCAAAACGACCAATAAACTACTAGTTACTGGCTGAAACCTCACAAAACTGGACAAAGGCAGCTCAATGCTTCCCACTCCCACTGGTAAGCAAGGTAGCTTCCCTTCCCCAAATAAGGCAAGGAAACAGTACACAGGAACTACAACCAAAGCCCAGGAATCAGCAACTCTGAAACTGGACTAAACTAGTAAAGCAGGAAAGCAAGGTAGCTTCCCTTCCCCAAATAAGGCAAGGAAACAGTACACAGGAACTACAACCAAAGCCCAGGAATCAGCAACTCTGAAACTGGACTAAACTAGTAAAGCAGGAAAAACAAGAGATATTTTTTCTTTTTTTCTTTTTTTCACAAAACAGGCAGAAACAGGTACAGCAAACACTTATAAATGCTATGAATCAGCTACTACAGCTTACACAGAAGAATTTGCTACAAATACAGTCAAATAGTAACAAACAAGGATTCCAAGTGCAATATTAAGTTAAATGCAGTAAAAACAGCTTCAATGTAACAGAAAGGCAGGCGAAATACAGTTGCTAGGTATTCAGATGTGGAAAGCAACAAAAAAATACTTAGTATCAAGAAAAGTCGCTTATTCAGCTCTCTGCAGCCTGGATTACTCTGCTGGCCCACGTGGAGTCTGTGCTGAGTAGGTACAAGCTGAAAGTTTTATACCAGGGGCTGGAAAAAGCTAGAAACTGGTTCAAAACGACCAATAAACTACTAGTTACTGGCTGAAACCTCACAAAACTGGACAAAGGCAGCTCAATGCTTCCCACTCCCACTGGTAAGCAAGGTAGCTTCCCTTCCCCAAATAAGGCAAGGAAACAGTACACAGGAACTACAACCAAAGCCCAGGAATCAGCAACTCTGAAACTGGACTAAACTAGTAAAGCAGGAAAGCAAGGTAGCTTCCCTTCCCCAAATAAGGCAAGGAAACAGTACACAGGAACTACAACCAAAGCCCAGGAATCAGCAACTCTGAAACTGGACTAAACTAGTAAAGCAGGAAAGCAAGGTAGCTTCCTTCCCCAAATAAGGCAAGGAAACAGTACACAGGAACTACAACCAAAGCCCAGGAATCAGCAACTCTGAAACTGGACTAAACTAGTAAAGCAGGAAAAACAAGAGATATTTTTTCTTTTTTTCTTTTTTTTCACAAAACAGGCAGAAACAGGTACAGCAAACACTTATAAATGCTATGAATCAGCTACTACAGCTTACACAGAAGAATTTGCTACAAATACAGTCAAATAGTAACAAACAAGGATTCCAAGTGCAATATTAAGTTAAATGCAGTAAAAACAGCTTCAATGTAACAGAAAGGCAGGCGAAATACAGTTGCTAGGTATTCAGATGTGGAAAGCAACAAAAAATATACTTAGTATCAAGAAAAGTCGCTTATTCAGCTCTCTGCAGCCTGGATTACTCTGCTGGCCCACGTGGAGTCTTGCCAATCAACTATCCCCATATAGCTCAAATCTGCCAACTTCTACCACTAGCTCACTTCCTTCATTTCAGTTGCAACCAGTTCCAACTTCCCTCATTTGCTTCCTTCTCCAAAAACTAAGACCAACCACCCCCTCAGCTAACCAACTACCTGCAGAATATCTGCAAAAAGCATCTAAAGCCATAGCCTATCCCATTTCCATACTGATTAACAGAACCATAAATGAAGGTACCATCCCAACTATCTGGAAAATCTCTCACATTATCACCCTACATAAAGGTGGTAACTCTAATGACTTTTCAAACTATCGTCCCATAGCTTTACTTTCTCCACTGGCAAAAATAATGGAAAAATGCATCCATAGGCAACTACTTCACCACCTAAACCAAAACAACTTACTTGACAACTGTCAACATGGATTTAGGCCATTCCACAGTACCACCAGTGACCTGTTATCCTTTACAGACTGCATTAGCAAAAACCATAACAACAACATTCTTTCCTCTGCGCGTTTTATCAATCTTTCTAAAGCTTTCGATATGGTTAACCACCAGCTACTTATAAATATACTCAAATCCCTTTCACTTGAAGAGCTGGCTATAAAATGGTTCCAATCATATTTAGGCAATAGACAGCAAGCTGTGCTATGGGATAATAATCTATCTACCCACTTCCCCATTTCCCTCGGTGTCCCTCAAGGCTCCATATTAGTCCCACTTCTATTCTCCATTTTTATTAATGACCTACACTCAGCAATTCCTCAAGCTACCTTTATACAGTACGCGGATGACTCCACAATAATATGCTCAGCCACTTCTCCATCTGAACTACAGTCCCTAACCCAAAAGGCATTCAGTACAGTAGAAACATGTTTTTTACAGCGCTGCATCCTCTTGAACCCCCAAAATAAAACTTGCTTTTTACTCCAACCCGGAAGTCCACCCCAGTAGATTTTTACAGTCATATCTAATAATGGCACTCTCATATCTCCTGAACCAACCACTAAACTCTTAGGAATAGCAATAGATAGCAACCTTAACTTTGATACTCAAATTAATAACACAATAAAAATGTCAATAAGAAATTGGGGTCCCTCTACAGAATCAAATCCTACCTTACACCATTAGCTAGAACCACTATAGCCTGCACTCACTTAATCTCCACACTCCTCTATGCTTCACCTATATATACTAATCTGTCAAAAAATAACCTTAACAAACTGGCAATCTCCTACAATAATTTTGCTATCATTGTCTTAATCTATAGCAGCTAGGATGGCTAGAGTTACAAAATCAGCTTCAATTTCACCAGCTTACTATTGCCCATAAGACCTTTTATCAACCCACCAACACTCCAATACTCTCTAGCCTCATTACCCCCTACAACAATCTTAAAAACTTATGTTCCTCAAAAAAAACTACGTCGTTTGTACAAGCAAGTCCAACAACTTGGCAGGAGACTCTCTGTTCTCTAATACTGTTGGAAAATACTGGAACCTACTTCCCACTGAACTTTTATCACTGTCTTCAATAACACGTTTCAAACATAAACTGAAACTATATCTTAGAACACATTGGTTATGCCCCTGTACTAACCCTGGCTAGCTCACCATCTTTATACTAAGGGCTACTCCTCACTTTTACTCTTCTGTACTAACTCCAGACTTCTCCTTAAATAACCAAAGAGACCATGATCTTGTAATTTAAGTTAATGTATATAGAAACATCTTTTATGCATAAAACTTTTTTAGTGTTTGTGTTAAGATTGTTAAAGGTATTGTAATTTTGCTAACATCTGTTATATTCTTGTACTGTAGCAACATTTTTTTTATTGTAATTGTGTGTGTTGGAGCTTTTCTCCCTGGGTCTCTACTGAAAATGGACATGTATCCAGTTAGACTAGCCCGGTCAACAAATGTAAAATAAAATAAAATAAATAAATTGATGCTGTCAATATCGAAGGAGTATGTAAACTTTAAAAAGTTAGTTGTATGACCTAAATAGTTAATAAATTCGAACAAAGATGCCACATCTCCCTCCCATAAAATAAGAATGTGATCCAAGAACCTAAAATATTGAAACAAAAAATGGAGAGCTAAATACAAACTGGTGTTCCGAATCAGCTAAAACTAAATTTACATTTATGCAGATACACTTTGCACCCACTGCAGTATGAAATATTTGATGAAAATATTCCCCTTCAAAAAAACAAAATTGCTATGCAAATCCTAATCCAAAAACTCATGAATAAGTAAAATATCAATATGTCCCATCGTATCTTCCATCAAAATATTACAAAAATGTTGTAATCCCTCCTCATGGAATATGACAGAAAATAAATTAACAATATTCACTGTCACAAATAAAATCTCACTCATAAAAGGAATGTCATCAAACAGTTGTAACAAATACCACGAATCTCTTACTATATGCACGTCTTTGTCGATCAAATGTTTACAATGAAAATCGATAAACACTTCCAAGAGTTCTGTTTTAGATTTATCTCCCGCCACTATGGGCTTCAAAGGTAGATCATAAACATTGTTTGGAGTTTCAGAATACCAAAAATAGATGGTATAATTGGCTTGACAATGTTTACAAATTCAAACAAAATTTGTTCAAAATACCACCCTGACAAACATATCAAAAAGGCAGGAATCAGTCTTTGCCTAAGCAACATAGACCTCATTCCTGGATACACAATTGTATGTGGAAACATCTTTTAAACTATCAAACATTTTACCAGAGTAATCTAGATAATCCACGATTACCACACCACCCTTATTGGGTTTCATCATCCTAATGTTTATCCTTCAGTTGCTTCAAAACATACTGTTCAACTGTCAAATTGTCATCACATTTGCATGTGTGAACCCCCCCCCCAAAAAAAAATTCTAATGTGTTTTTCACACACCCTCTCAAAAATAGAAACAGATTTGGGGGTGATAGAAAAATAGTCTTCCTTTTCAGCCCTATATTAATGTTCTCACCCAAGTTGTTACCAAAAAATGTTTTCAAACTTTATTGCTTAGTATATCATTTAAATTATACCAATAACTTTGCTGTGCCAAATTTAAAATTAGGAACAGAAGGAAAACCTTTTATAAACAATGCATAATTGTCAAAAGAGATGTGGCTCAAATTGAAATTTTTGAACCCTCAGTCGATATTAAGTCTGTGTCCAAACTGCCATTAGAACAAATGCCCTTAGTTGTGAGTACAGCCCAATGTTCTAACTCCTCCTCTTGTTTCTCCCTTTCCTCTCAGTTCATCCCACAGTTCTTTGGTGGCTAGTTGTCTGATTCAGTAAAGTCTGTGATCACTTGAGGTAAACAGGTTTTTAAAAAATCATCATTGTGGACTGATTGAGGATTCGGATATTAGAAAATTCATCCATATCAACTGGACAGTGATCAGTCCTGACCCTACTAACAACATTCTTATAAACCTGTGAAGTCTGTCTCTGATACGCTCGCTTCTCTTCGTATTCCACCTTGTCCCTGTTTAACATTTTCCACTTCTGTTCCTTAATATGAACAGCCATTTCATTAGTTTTGTTAAAAAAAGTTGTAATTTTGAATAAAAGAAGGAAATTAATTTCTTCATCCAAAGTAAGTAGCTCGCTGTCATTGTCCAAAATAATAAGCTTCATAATTTCAACACCAGTATGGTCGAAAAGTTCCAACAATCCTTGATGTAACCCCACAGTGAACTTCAAACAACGTAAACCTTTAGGAACTCTGTTTACTCTAATGCATTCAGCAAAATAACTATTGTCCATTTGCAAGTTCCTATATTTAACTAAATGGCATTCACCCAGCTTCAACTGCGAAGATAGGGAACCTCTCAACCTATCATCAATACACTAAATTTTTTAATTTGGGTTAGCAAGCCACAAATGTAAATTAGTTGTTTCTGTTGATTTACTCATCATTTCGGCTAAACTAGAATGTAAAATAACATTCTGTTTGGAATAACCAATATGTCTTGGAAGCCTACTATCCCCATCAACCACTTCTGGTAAAACAAGAGTAGGTAGAAGGAATTTCGACAGTTGTTTAAGAATAGCCACCATGAATTGGAAGTTAGACACTTCCTTTGTGGCTGTTGGAGTGTCCATGGTGAGTAAGGGACAACCACTTTTGTAAGTTATGGGGGAAGCAACAGGGAATTCGCCTCTGCCTAGCCAAACCAGATTGCCTGTCAAAAGTCGATCTGCTTCTTCAGAATTTCCTGTAAAAAAAAAAGAAGCAAAAACTTAAGGACATACGTCTTTTTCTGTCTCTGTAAATGTGGATAAGAGTGTTTTTTTGGGGGGGGCTTGGCTTGGGGTATGGTTCCAGACACTTGACCATTCCAGTCAGGTGTTTCAGGTAACAAAAAAAGAAATTGTTCATTTTCTGTGGAGGTTCAAAATTTTTAACCGGAAAGTGATTGTGAAGGAACATATTCTGTTTTTTGTTCTCAGGTTTTTTATTTAGATTCTGTGGAAAGTATGGCGTCAGACAGTGCATTTGAAGTATTCTCTTATTCTGAAATTATTTCCAGAATGACTCCATTGTTTCGGTGGAAACATAATGACAACCAAAGAATGATTTATTACAAGTGGATTTTCCTGAACATACATCAATTCCTCCTGTTCTTTCAGCATTGTATGATATTTTTGTAATGGTCTGTAACTTGCCTGTCTCTGGTAACCCCAGCTGCTGTGAAACATCTGGTTACTACCACTTCCTCCTCTTCTGACAGGGATAGAAATGTTTTTGATAGTTTGGGGGTGTATTCTGCAACACATTTTTTTAGAATTCTCAGGTGTTATGCTCATATGTTAAAGTTTATGCTTGCCTCTTTTGAGAACAGAAGGAATTTTATGGCATCTGTTTTCTCTTCTAAGGAGAAAACATGTTTGTGTATCCCTATTTATCCTGTGTGTGGAGTGGCCACCCACTGTTTGAAATGAGCTTATGATTCTGTTGATGCCAGGGCTGCTGCTACTGGAACTGTTAAGAGGAGGTTTGTTTTTGTTTTGTTTGCTTGATTGCTTACTCAAAACTTTCCTGAAGATGTTGAAGCTGAAATGTTGAATTCCCCCTTAGACAGGGAGGAGGTATTTTTTGGACTCTGCTGCAGAGGTCATTAAAAGTGTGACTAGAGAACTAAGCTGATTTGTGGAATTAATCAAAATTTTCAGCATTCCTCCTCCCGGTTTATCAAGGGTTTTAATGTTATCTTTGCATCTTTTTTTCAAAAAGCAAATAAGCAATCACAGCAAACTGTTGGTAAGCAAATGTTTAAAAAGCGATGGGGATGTTCCAAAAAGATAGGAAGAACCCCCTCAGAACAAAGGACAGTCTAATATGTCTAAATGATTATCTACAAACTCCCCTCCCCCTGGTACACATTTAGTCCTTCCAGGAAGTTGGACCTCCATTTTTCTTTTTGGTAACTGATAGTTTCAGATAAGTGCATTCTGAAAGTAATTAATCAATGTTACAGATTGCAGATTCCTCATTTTCAAGGTATTTCCCCTCCTCTGCCAGACAAAACTCCTGTCATTTAGCCCTTCCTGACTCTGAAGGTGATAAAAGTGATCCCTCTTCCTCAGCTAAGAGAAAGTTTTTCTTAAAGAATAATTCAGTAGTACTTAAAGTCTGTATGGTCCCAATATCAACTTTCTGTTTCATTCCAGATTCCAGTTTTAGGGTTTGTAAAAAGAAAGATTCTTTGGTGGAGAGAGAAATTTTATCAGAATAAAGATTCTTTAGTGGAGAGATCAATTTATCAGAATCTGTCTTCAGTTATTCTTTCCAGCTCCATTACTGTCTGTAACAACAGATGCTTCAGAGTTTGCTTGAGGAGCAGTGTCTGTGAGGATAAAAGTGCAGGGTCTTTGGAACAGGAAAGACAGACCAAAACAAATAAAAGTAAAAGAGATGTTGGCACTCATAAATGCTGTAAACACTCTTAATTATCTGTGGTCTCCAGGACTGTTACAGGTGTTTACAGACAACACAGTGATATGGTACATGGACAAAGGGGGTCCTGATCTTATCCTGTTTGTAGACTAACCATAGGATGTAGCTTTTCAGCACAATCTCACTCTACAGTCATCTTACATTTGTGCATTATTTTCAGGCTTTTTGCACTTTTAACTACTTTTAAGTGCCACTGTATTTGACTATTGAGCTAATTCAGTTCCTTCCACAGATTACTCTGCTGCATTTTATTTTGAGATGTACTATGCTAGTTGTATGTTTGTGCATTATTTACAAAGTGTTTGCATTCTTATCTGTTTTAAAGTAATTTTGTTTTTTGTCACTGTAATTCACTGTTGCGTTTCTGCACTTCTGCCTGATTCCTAATGTTGGCTGTTTGGTTTTCTGTTTAATTTGGTTATTTACTGCACTTTGGGCTTTATTTTAGAGGTTTAAAGTTAGAAAAGTTAGCTCTGCCCTCTAGTGAGAGTTAGTGTAACATGGTCTCTACTGAGGAAACCTCAGAGTGTGCTTGTTTTGATTCATAGCCGGCCTTAGGCATAGGCCAACTAGGCGGCCGCCTAGGGCGCTGCTGTAGCAGGGGCACTTTTCAGTATTTATTTGGTGTAGGTAGACCAGGATGGGGGCACCAAGTGGTGTGGTGGGGGGCGCCATGGAGCCCTTTTGCTTAGGGCACCAGTTGACCTAAGGCCGCTCCTGTTTTGATTGGTCAGTGAGACAATATCCGTGCTGTATAAAATCATCATGTAGCAGAGGTTAGCACTGCTGTGTATGGGTACAGGTGCTTAGACTGTCAATTTCCCTTTAAAATAACCCCTAAGAGTTCCTGAACCACATAGTTATTCAATAAATAACAGGTTTGTGCGAAGAGGAACATTGTGCCGTCAGATTACATTAATTGTACTTTTTGCCCACCTAACACCCTAGCAAGTCTGTTCTCCCTCACAGTGGTTACACAAAGAGGGAGCATAAATAATGCCCTAGCTACCACTACCCGTGTAACCCTACTAGATGTATAGTGTGTGTGTGTGTGTGTGTGTGTGTGTGTGTGTGTGTGTGTGTGTGTGTGTATGCATGTATATATATATATATATATATATATATATATATATATATATATATACACACACACACACACACACACACACACACACAAAACATGAATCTGCACTTTCATACTGTTTTTGTGGTCAGCTTGATAAAAATGGGCATTCTGAGACTGTGTAAAAATTGTCTAATGTTTTCTGACAACAACATAATTCTCAATGTGATACAGAGATAGAGGTGAGAGATGTACTTACACACTGTCTGCAGGCAGGGCTGTCATATATAGCCACTACAAATACCAAATAGGCTATCTGAAACACACAACATTACACAATACCTGCACATAATACAGGACAACCACACAAAGTACAGTTGAGTACTCTTACCCTAAATGTAGATGTTCGAGTGTGTTCACTGTTGCAGTCATGACTGTAGGGTTCTTCCTGCCAGCAGCAGCCCTCGATCGGCCAGAATCCCAAAGTCTGGATCGGGCGTCAGCTGAGGTCGCTTTTATCCTGACGTCAATGCGCCAGGAAGTATAAAGACCTCAGCCGACGCCATTACCCCAGTTTTTCTTGCCCCAGATGTCAGGTGCCCAAAACCTCAGCAGCCAAAATACCTCATAACAGACAATACTCAAAGAAAAAAACAAGAGAGGGGGTAGGAGGGAGGGTAACTCAGACTGCAACAGTGAACACACTCGAACATCTACATTTATGGTAAGAGTACACAACTGTACTATGTCCTTCGTGGTTCACTGTTGCAGTCATGACTGTAGGGTTGAGTCCCAAAGCTAAGAAAGGGTGGCTGGAGGAGAAACAGAAGGAGCGGCCACAAAACTTTGCAAAACCACAGAAGCAAAACCGGCCCTAGATTTAGAATAGAGAGGGAGGTTGTAATGCTTAGAAAAAGTATGCACAGAACTCCAAGTAGCAGCCTCTAAAATATCCTTGGTAGGAGCCCCACAAAGAAAGGCTGCTGAAGTAGCAGTAGCATGGGTAGAATGAGTCCTGATATTAACAGGAACTGGATTGTCATGAAAAGAGTAACAGAACTTGATGCAGTGGGCAATCCACTTGCTTAGTGATTGCTTTCCCTAGAACAGTAGGAGCATAAGTGACAAACAATTGGTCAGATTTCCTGAATATCTTGGTCCTGTCCAGGTAAAAACGAAGCTGCCTGTGCACGTCCAAAGAGTGCAAAAGACTTTCTTCCTCACTTTGAGGATTAGGATAAAAAGTAGGCAAATGAATAGTCTGATTCAAGGCCACTGCCGAAACTGCCTTAGGCATAAAGGTGGGATTAGTCCTTAGGGAAACCCTGTCCTGATGAAAAATAATGAAGGGTTCCACAGCCATGAGTGCTTGCAATTCCGAAATTCTTCTAGCAGAGGTTATAGCTAAAAGAAAAGCAGTCTTCCAAGACAAAAATTTTAAATCCGTGGAAGCTGCAGGTTCAAAAGGAGACAACGTTAATTTTTCCAAAACATAGTTAAGATCCCAAGTAGGAACAGGTGCTCTTATAGGGGACCGAACATTCTTAGCCCCTCTAAGAAATTGTTTAAGTAATGGATGAGAAAAAATCGGAGGATCCGTATCGTAATGTGCAGAAATAGCAGAAGCATGAAGCTTGATAGATGAAAAAGATAGGCCCGTATGTAACAACTCTGCCAGATACTTTAAAATCAGAGGAATGTTCGGAACAGTAGAATCACCACCTTGAGCCTGATTCCAGGAGCAAAATTTTTTCCATTTACCTGCATAAGATTTCCTAGTGCTGGGCCATCTAGCTTCAAGGATTACATCCATTACCTGTTTGGAAAGAGTAGAGGTGTTTACAGAGCCTGGATCCGCCAGGCAGCTAGATTCAGAGTTTTGACATGACTGTGCAGGATCCGGCCGTCCTGTTGAGACAGTAGATGAGGGATTTGAGGCAGAATCCAGGGAGGCTCCTGAACTAGGTTCATCAGAGTGGAATACCAGAATTGTTGAGGCCAATTGGGAGCCAGTAAAATCATTTGTGGTCTGTCCTGTTTTATCTCCAGAAGGTAGAAGAGGAAAAGGAGGAAAAGCGTATATAGAGAGGTGTTTCCAACTGAATGAGATGGCATCCACTTGCCATGCTAGTTTGTGGTAGGTCCTGGTGCAGAATGTTGGAAGTTGATGATTCTGAGGGGATGCAAAAAGATCTATGTCCGGACATCCCCATGCCTGTACTATCATCCTGAATATCTGAACATCCAACATCCATTCGTGTGGATCCGAAAGTGTCCTGCTCAATGTGTCTGCCAGAGTGTTGTCTTTTCCTGGCAGGAATTGTGCCTGTAAGTGGACTCTGCAGGTCAGTGCAGTGTACCACAGAGCCATGGCTAACCTGCACAGGGGGAAAGAGTGAGAGCCCCCCTGCTTGTTTATGTACCACATTACTGTAGTGTTGTCTGTCTTTATCAACAATTGCCCTGGTAGAAGAAAGTCCCTGAAGGCTGTCAGAGCATTCTGTACAGCAAGCATCTCCTTCAAATTTATGTGCAGGTGAATTTGCTCCTTTGTCCAAACACCCTGAAGACATCTCCTGTGCATGTGGGCTCCCCAGGTATAATCTGAAGCATCCGTTGTCAGAACTTGGTTGTTAGGTGGAAGACAAAAAGGCCTCCCCTTGTTCTGGAGACAGGCTTCTGCCCACCAAAGAAACTCTTGCTGTAGACAAGGCAAAATCGTGATCACTGTTTCCAAACTGTGGTAATGCTGAGACCACACACTCTTGAGGTACCACTGTAGTTTCCTCATATGCAGTCTTGCATATGGTATTAGGAGAATGCAGGAAGCCATGTAACCTAAAGCCTGCAGAACCTTTCTTGCAGTCAGCTGTTTCATTGAAGCCAGGTGTTGGAAAGAAGAAGCCAGTTGCGCTTTTTTGTCTGGTGTCAAGGAAGCCATCTGGGTTGTAGTACTCAGAAGAGCACCCAGGAAAGTAATCTGTTGTGTGGGCACCAGATTTGACTTCTTTAGATTCACTGTGAATCCGAGGTACTGTAGAAGGTGCTGCACAAACGCTAGATGCTGATGTAGTGTGTCTTTGTCGTCCGCTTGAATAAGACAGTCGTCCACATAAGGGTATATTTGAATCCCCTTCTGTCTGCAAAATGCCATTACTGGTGCGATCACTTTGTAAAGACCCGGGGCACAGTAGATAAGCCAAAGGGCAGCACAGAGAACTGGTAATGCTTCGAGCCCGCTTTGAATCTCAGATACGTGCTGCACTCTCGCCTTATAGGAATATGCAGGTAAGCTACCTTTAACTCATTAACCCCGAGTACCGTCATACAGTGCCTCTGTGCTTACATCCAAGCACGCTGTGAGACGGTAGCAATTGTATGCAGTTACAGCCGAGTCCCTTCCATAAGCGCATCTAACTTTACAGCCCTGTTGTAGCTCCACTGTGAAAAAATAAGTTGAAAAAGTACTTGAACTTTTTCCAGTACTTTCTCAACTTACTTTTCAGTGTGGAGTTACCTGATGTTTACATTTGACATTTTGGAGAAAATCGGCAGTAAATACAAGTAACCGCAGTAAGGGAATTCTCCATGCATTGCAAGTGGTGGCAGCCAATTGGATTCTTCCATTTCCAGCCACCACTTGCATGACACTTCTACCCCCCACCCATATCTAGTGTTGATGAAATGATTTTATTTTAGTGTAAACCACCTTGACAAAATCAGTTTTATCTTAAATAATTATTTTGTCTTTTGTGCGGGACTCCTTTGCACCTCACTGTTTGTTTATTTGCATATTAGCGTGTTTTGGAGCTATTACACAAGCACATAACATTGATTTAATATTGCTTGTTAAGCCATTTAGATTACAGAAATCCTGTGTTTTTTATCCAGACTACCTTCACAAATGTTTTACACTTTTTGCTTTACAACAACAAGGAATTTAAGAAATCAGTAGTACCCACAACAACGCCAATACTACTCGCGGTCAATGCTGAACGTTTTCCTTCCTCCCTTATGTAAGAGCAAGTGAATTTCTTGTTCGATTGCTGGGACCCAAGTCTTTTTCTTTCCCCTCAGTTTCCCTGGCAATTTTTGTGTGTAGTACATAATGTTTAGGGCAGTCATTTGTTGCGCTTCGACTAATTTGAGGACTGTGGTCTGGAGTTATCAGCCAGCAGGTAAAGTAAATGGAGCCGGTATGTCAGCTATTGAAAATGCAATTGGGTAAAGTAGGGGTGTCCTAGTTTACTTGTTCTCAGTACTGTATCATAGATGAATGAATTAAACTCAAAAAGATGGACAAAACAGCAGATTGGCAAAGTAGTGACTAAGTTAAGATTGTCCTATAACATTTTGTATATAATACCAAAAGGTCAGACAAAAAACAAACCAAAAAAATAGCACCACTTAAACACCACAGTCTGGTGATTTTCCACCGGTCACTTTGATGCCATATGTCATGTTGCCGTTCATTCAGCAATTCACATGTGATCATCTAGGATTTTACAAGATGCAACTTTTTTACGTTTTTTTTTTTTACTGCATTAAAGTGTCTGGAAGAATGCTGGCTTTATAGCTTCTTATTTTAAAAAATATTACACCTAACTCATAACAAAATAAACCAAAGACGAGCTAAAAATAGTTAACTCCAGGAATACTGAAAGAAAGTTCTACGTATTTAACATAAATGATACATTGCCGAAGTGAAGACTCTCTCTGATCCATGGTCCCACTAAACACCTCATCACCACGATTAACCATCGCTGGTATCCATAAGCAATGGCTGGACATTAAACACCAAATTTAGACAAGTTGGGTGGGCATCAGTGAATCCATATTACATCGTAAGGAGGAGACACTCTTGGCAGAGAAACAATTGCCGTGAAATTACATAAGACTAGATTACGACCAAAACAAGAAGTTCGATACGGATACTTGTTCAAAACAATAAAAGGACTAAAACCACACAAGTCACAAGATGCTGATCACAGTACAGATGCATTAATAGGGTTACCATGACAACCACAACGGGTCACATTTCAGTTGTCACTCCAATCGCTACCAAACACATTTTAATTGACATTCCAGTATATACGGTGTCAAAACAATTCTTGAGTGGTATCTCAATCGTTTGCATCCAGAGAACAAAAGATATTACAGAATAATTTTCTCCTAACCATGCATGCCCCATTTCACTCGGTACGAGCAAAGGGCGCGACCTAAAACAAGACTGCCTGGGCAAACCGAAAGCAATAACTTTGGAGAAAGATGACCTACAGAATTTGCTACTACTTAGCTACAAATACAGTGTATTTACTCAACCCACTACAAACGTGGTTTAACACTTAAAATAACTAAGCGAGAAGCACCTTAACCATTACACCAACCTCCCACCCCCTGGGAACCTATGAACCTGTGAACCTATGAACCTGTGAATCTAGATATGCTTTCATGTAGAGATTGTAAATAGTGAATGGAAAAACACAAGATTGAGTGGTCAAATGTGTATGTGGAGTAGTTTGATTATTTGCCATTTATGTGATGGTATTGAGCTCTAAAAAATTTTAAAAAAGTTCAAGCACGATGTCACAACCGTGCATAACATATATCACAGAATAATTTGTAAATAAGTGCAAGTAAGCTCCAACAAGAGAGCATTCACTACTAATCTTCTTCTGGCTTTTCCCAGTTAGGGGTCGCCACAGCAGATCACCTGTCCGCTCATGATTGGCAGTAGAGTTCTACAGTGTCGAGTTGCCAGCCCGACGCCCAGCCTTCCACAGAAGGCACACACATGCACGCATTCATGCCTACAGCCAATTTTAGAGTGTCCAATCCACCTACAGCATGGCTTTGGGAGGAAACCCACACAACCACAGGGAGGACATGTAGACTCTGCACAGAAGGCACCCCAGCCAAGAATCGAACCGGAGAACCTCTTGCTGTGAGACGGCAATGCTAACTGCTGCACCACTGTGGCTGCCAGCACTCACTACTAATATAACATGTAATTCTATAAGAAGAATAGCTAAGCACATAGAACTGCATTGCCCTAAGAACAATTTTTCTTTTTTTTATTCCTCAGCTGACCACCCAGCCTTACCCCCTTACTGCTCTGCCAACTCACTCATTCCCAGGCAACAGCCCTATTGTCCATCTGTACCACTTGTTAGTTATGGTAAGAATCGAGTTAGCGTACTCATCTCCACTTGTTACCAAAAGGCTTGTATACAGCACCTACATGTAATCTGCATTTTCTACTGGGAAGGGGATTGTCTTCTTTTGGTTCTTGTGCATACTTGGACGTACTACTCAAGGGGTCATGTGGCAAATGTTTCACGCTGGTGCTTGTGAGTACATGACAGGACTAGTTTTGTAAATTCCATTCAGTTTATTTAGTTGTGATAGCAGGAAGTATTTTTAGAGATAATTAAGGAAAATGTGGTTTGTTTATGGTAAATAGCAGCTTGGATGTACTAATGAAGGGGTCAGTGGGGGGAATGTTTCATTTGTCTTTGGCATGATTCTCAGCAAGTCATTCTGGTGAAAGTGAATACTTTAACATTTTATTGTAGGGGATGTCAAAGTTTATTTAGGACTTAGGTTATGGAAATTATGATTTTTTTTTTCATATTTTGGTAAATAACTTTGCAAGGGAGCATTTGAATGTGTAAAGTAATACCTCATTTTGAAGACCGTATTGATATTTCCAACATGGTAAAAGAATTGTGCCTGTATGTTGTACACGTGCAGATATCTTAGTTTGTTTCGGACTTAGGTTATGGAAATTATGATTTTTTTTAATATTTTGGTAAATAACTTTGCAAGGGAGCATCTGAATGTGCCAAGTAATACCTCTTTTGTGGCATACGTTGACTTTCCTGTTTTCGTATTGAGTGTATGTCCATCTGTGGACATTTGTCAGTGCTCTCATTCTCATCTGGGGTACACCATCAGTCTACCTGTGGACATCTGCCAGTGCTCTCCTCGTCTGAGGTACACTGCATTCCTTTTGTTGATGCTTCTGTTCATAGTGTTCACCTTATGCTGCAGGCAGGATGAAAGGCCCTGACCTTCCCTTTGACATAGGAGTCCTCCAGCCACTTGATCCTGCTTTCCCCCAGCTAGTTGAGCCCAGGGTGCCAGCTTCATAGATAGTCTGTATGCCATCTGTCTGGTTGGACTGTTACTGTTTTTACATTTGTTATTTTCCACTACATCTAATTAAAGCTTTGCTATCTCCTTCACTGCTTCATGTAAGTATTATGTTTGGCTATGTATCATTTTCATAGTTCTTCACCTGTCATGTAGTAACTGTTTGTGTAGCTTGGGACCAGCCAGCTGTACAGCTGTATCTAGAGGGATGTGATTTCATACAGACTTACTTGTAAAACTGCATTTGTTCATGTTAGGGTTTTGCTTTTCAGGGTCCAAAGGGCAGTCATGATGTTGTGCCCCAACCAGAAGCTGCTTTTTTAGAACAGGTGATATATGTACTAGGAAATGTTACTGGACATACTAATGAGGATGTTGCTTGGGGAAATTAATTGTGTATCAGGGAAGTGCTTGTGCATACATGGTCTGACTGCTGAAGTGACCGCTGGGCAAAAAAGGTTATTGTGCCATTTTGGTGCTTGTGCATACACAATGCAAACAACTGGAAGGGTTACTGGGGAAACATAGAAATTAAGTCTGAAAATTACATAGGTTGCATTACTTAGAATACAGCACAGAAATGTAATTATACTATAATATGCCAGCACAGAAGACATCAGATACACCACTGACTAATTAATAGTGTAATGTAAAATAAGCAGACAAGAAATCACTTCTGCTTGTATTATTCTATTTGTGATTAGTAGTTGCATGAGTGAGATAAAAGTTATCACTTGTTGACAACTGCCAGCATGGAGCTACCATATTTTTTGTGCATTTTTCCTGGCTTTGTCAGTCATGTGTGGAATTTAGGTGGGAGGAAGGGCTCAGTAATATGCAAGTGTTATACTATTTTACTGAATTACTCAGGTGTTCTCCTTACTGATAATGAGTCTGTTACACAACAGCTGCACAAGGTAATATAATGAATGCCTAGTCAACAGGTTATGTGCAGCAATTATCACCTTTGTCTGAGCATGTGTAACTTTGCAGTACTGAAAGGAAGGTCATTATCACATTAGCAATAAGTGCAGTTACAATACAGCAGTGAGTTGTTATCACTTTTCTGGTAAAAGTCTCAGCTGCTGTCACTGTTACTCACGTAAGTAGAAGTCGTTATCACTTTGACGAATGCACAAGCCAGATTGTGTTTTTTCTCTATTTGTAGTCATTGCAAGCCACTCCCTCCATTCTTCAACTAGCTATCCTCCAAAATCTCTGATGTTTTTTCCTGTATATATATATAGGTTCATAGGTTGGTACTAGGCTATCAGCCCTATGGCCTATACAAGCCTAGCCATAACAATTCCCTGGCTATTTCTTCCCACATTATTTACTTTCCTGGACCCCTGTCTAGCAGGGCGACTGACGTGATCCCTGGGGTGAATTTCTTTTCTCCCATCCAATCGTCAAGGTTCCTCTTGAAGAGGTCCAAAGAGGCACTCTGCTTGACATGTATGGGCAATCTATTCCAGAGTCTGGGGAGTCTCTGGGTCAGGAACCTATCCCTCCAGCATGTTTTGTTTATTGTGAAGACAAGGTTTAGATCCCTGGAGCCTGTGCATATGTGTGTGTATATCGATATATATGTATGTACATAATGTACTTGCACATATACACATATATACATGAATATCAGTATGGCAGTGGCCTCTCTTGGGAGATAGGGTGATGCATCTGCATACATTGTGTGTAGTCCATTTACAGAGGATTTACATGTGTCCTTTCTGTGCATCTGTGGATAGGAGTGAAGATTTGGATGGTCTAACCAGGTAATGCATTATGATATACATATATATGTACTTTTCCAATAGATCTGTCGAACATCAGTAGTAATCTGTTTGCCTTTTCTTACCTGTGCAGGTTCGTCTACCTTCTGACACTGACATGGCTTCACGAACAGGAGAACAAGTGAGAGTGTAGGTATGTGGCCATTCCTACATTCACTGGACTGCCAGCCATGCCTCCATAACTGAAAACCAGTACAACTTGAGCTTCTCCACATCCAGTCTGCATTGGAGCAGAGTACTGCAGTTGTTGGAAGAGAAGTGTTCCATCTACCCTGAGCCCGACATCCTTGTACTGCACATTGGAGGGAATGATGTCATTAGTCAACCACTCGGAAGGTTGCGGTTTCAAATCAGAGCAATTTTTGAGCACCTGCAGTCGTGGTGGCCATGTTGTCATTTTGTGTGGTCTGACATAATTTCTCGACAGATGTGGAAAACAGCAAACTGTCAATGGGCAGTGCACAAGGCCAGACGTTTACAGAATGGGTTCATGCATGGCTTGATACACAGGGTCGGTGGATCTACAATCTGTTCTGATAACATCACCACAAAAGATGTCCACCTATTCAGAAGGGATGGCATTCACCTAACTGAGGAAGGCATTGCCTTGTTCTTGACTGACCTCCACAGTGGCGTGAGGAGAGCTATGCAGGATTGGCAATATGCAGCTTGTGAGAAGAATGGAAAACACCCATGACCAAGTAGGGACCAGTACGGTAAGTAAAACTCTATTATGAAATGTGTTGTGTAAAATATATTTTTATGAGTTTGGCAAATAACTGTGGTAAGAAGCTGGTGAAGATGTTGAGAAAGAACAACTGTTTCAGGAGAGTGCTAGCATGTACAATCGAATATGTATTGTATGTGTATATGTACAGTATTGATAGTTTCAACATGTAAAATAATTGGGCTTGTATGTTGTACACATGTGCAGATATCAATGTTTGTTTCGGACTTAGGTTATGGAAATTATATATTTTTTTCATATTTTGATAAATAACTTTGCACGGGTGCATCTGAATGTGCTAAGTAATACCTCATTTTGAAGACAGTATTGATAGTTCTAACATGGTAAAAGAATGGTGCCTGTATGTTGCACTCATGTGCAGATATCAAAGTTTGTTTCAGACTTAGGTTATGGAAATTATGATTTTTTTCATATTTTTGGTAAATAACTTTGCAAAGGAACATCTGACTGTGCTAATACCCCATTTTGAAAACAGTATTGATAGTTCTAACATGGGAAAATAATGGTGTATGTATGTTGTACTCATATGCAGATATCAAAGTTTGTTTCAGACTTAGGTTATGGAAATTATGATTTTTTTCATATTTTTGGTAAATAACTTTGCAAGGGAACCTCTGACTGTGCTAATACCTCATTTTGAAAGCAGTATTGATAGTTCTAACATGGGAAAAGAATGGTGTCTGTATGTTGTACTCATATGCAGATATCAAAGTTTGTTTTGGACATAGGTTATGAAAATTATGATTTTTTTTTCATATTTTGGAAAATAACTTTACAAGGGAGCATCTGAATGTGCCAAGTAATACCTCATTGTGAAGACAGTATTGATAGTTCTAACATGAGAAAAGAATAGTGCCTGTATGTTGTACACATGTGCAGGTATCAAAGTTTGTTTCGGACTTAGGTTATGGAAATTATGATTTTTTTATATATTTTGGCAGATAATTTTGCGAGGGAGCATCTGAATATGCCAAGTAATACCTCATTTTGAAGACAGTATTGCTGATTCCAGCATGGTAAAAGAATTGCGCCTGTATGTTGGACACGTGCAGATATCAAAGTTTGTTTGGAATTAGGTTATGGAAATTATGATTTTTTTTCATATTTTGGTAAATAACTTTGGAAGGGAGCATGTCATTATGCCAAGTAATACCTCATTTTGAAGACAGTGTTACTCCTTACAACATGGTAAAAGAACTGGGTCTGTGCACTCTACACATGTACAGATATCACAGTTTGTTTGGTCTTGTACGATTATGAAAATTATACATTTACAATACTTTTATTATGCCCATATTTTTGCAAGGGAGCATGGTGATCACACAAATGATGCATCATTTTGAAGCTGACATTCAGATGCACAACTTCTACACTGATATGTAGGCTCTGTCTGTTACAGGTGATGAGATATTATGCTTTGTTTATTTATCAATTATGAAAAATATATTAATCATATTTCTGTGAATATCTCAAGAAAGGAACATCACACAGTAATGGTTAAGGTATCATTTTAAAGCTGACATTCATACTAACAAATTACATTCAAATTGTATGGGTCTGCGTGGTACATTGATCAAGATATTATGCTTCGTTTTTCCAAAAAGGTAAAAAATATGCACAATATCAGCATTCCTTGCCAGATATTTAATAATGACTTTGATATACACTATCAACATTTACACTGTTGGAAATGTCCGTGTCTGCTGAACAACTTTTGCGTTTACATTTTTAGTCTAGCTCTTATAGTTAAAGAGTTATGAACATTTGTTTTCTGTATGGTATTAAAAATGGATTTTCTGAAAATGAGCTCAGGTTGCACTGTTGTTCCTATGGTGGAATTAAGCAGGCAGCTTTTCCTGAGCTGCTCCGGAATGAATGAGTTAAGTCCAGAGTAACCATCCAAGCGTTCTTGCCCAACATAGGCAGCAGCTGCTGCAGAGTGAGCATCTTGAATTTTGGTACATCTAGGAAGGTGTTTAGTACGGAAAGGTCCAGGATTGGTCTCCACGAATTTTCCTTCCTGGGAACCAGGAAAAGTCTTGAATAAAAACCTTGCCCTATTTCTAAATTTGGTACCAATTCTATGGCCCTCATAGCTAAGATGGACTGAACCTGCAGTTGTGCCCCTGCCCATTGATGATGCGGCAGATCTGGCCAACCGTTCGATCTTGGCAAGGTGTGGAAATGAAATCTGTAACCTCTTGAGACTATGTCCAGAACCCATTTGTCCTGGGTTATGCTGCCCCAATTTTGATAAAAAAGAGAAATGTTTCCTCCCAAAGGTGCTTCCAGGAGAGGTGCCCCTGGAACCAGAAAGGGAGAGTCATAAAGACTGTTTCCGGTAGGGTTGAAACTTACCTTCACCACCTTTGGGATAGGGGGCAGGCCACTGCCTATTCCTAAAAAGGGTTTGCGCCTGTCCCCTACCTCTGGAACGCCTGAATCTGCTTCTCTGAGGCCTGTCTGAGCTCAGAAAGGACCAAGGTTTAACTGGCCAGTGCCTGCTAAATCTAGGAGGTTGCACTTGTATAAAATCCTTAACCGTCTGCATAGATTTGGCTTTGTCCTCCTTTTTCTTTAATACCTCTTCATCTTTGGCCCCAAACAAAACATCGTGCTGCAAAGGGGCATCCAAAAGTTTGGCTTTAACCTGATCCGGCAAGCTTTGTTCCTTTAACCAAGCATGTCTTCTAATAACTGCGCCATTTGTCGCAGCCGTACAAGAAGCTTCCAAAGAATCAAAACCACAATGCAGGATATGTTTACCCACTTGTTCAATAGCATGCAATAAATCCTGTAACTCCTTGTCATCCACACCAATAGAAACAGCTGACATATTTTGTTTAAATACAGACAAAAGGTATTGCTGATACTTTAGCATATGAAATTGACAGTTCAAAGCTCTAATAGCCAATGTAGCAGAAGTATAAACTTTTTTACCCCATCTTTCCAAAGCCCTGGACTCTCGGTCAGAGGGAATAGGATGTTTAGCAGAGGCCGCCTTAAGGCCCTGAGAAATTGTTTCTGGATCAGGTGAAAGATTCATAAAAAGAAACTTGTGAGAATCTGGAACCCTATAATACCTATCTGGTTTGACCGGAGTAGGGGGAAAAGAATCAGGAGAGAGGGAAGCTTCTGAAAAAACATCATCTACAATATCCAATACAGGAGGAATAGCAAGAGGCTTATGCTGAGGGAGAAGAAGAAAATCCCTAAGCCTTTTCTTGGTTTCAGAGAATTCCTGCCCTTCCCAGTGAAAATGCTCCCTCATATCATGCAAAGTTTCACCAAAAAAAGGGAAACAGTCCACAACTGCATACAAAACCAAAAACAATTTCCCTGTAGATGGAATCAAGATGCTATGAATCAGTGTTGAATTAAAGAATATATTTTGTCTTTATTAAATTTTGTTAAGCGCTTTCATCTAACCATATCTAGACTTCTTCAGAACAAATGACTGCCCTTTGGCTAACAATATATATAGATTTCTTAATCAACTAATTAAATAGTTAATTAGTCCATTTCAGAACATTTTAAAGTGCCAGTTCAGTAAAAGCATCCTATTCATTATTACCATTTAAAAATGCTACTCACTCCAATTAAAACCACATATTATATTAACCATTAAAAACATTTGCACATGTTTGTGATGTTTATTATTCATATATTTTTATATATTAAAATACATGTGTATATGTATGTATATTAAAAATAAAAAGTGTGTATTTGTATAAAAATAACATTGGTTTCTATAAATGTGTGCCTATTGTACTGGGGGGACTTGTGTGAATGAATTCATGACCCTTATTAAAAATGTCAGACTCTGAGCGAATTGACCACTATACAAAGCTCTAACATATCCCATACAATTGAGTACCCATTCTACCAACCTAAACATTATTAGCCAAAATTGGCTTCACAGAAATGTGATCATTTAGTCCTGGTGGAGTAGATGCATTCAATTTTATTTGCCATCTAGTCTCTAACTCTCCCAGTTTTTTCCTTACATTTCCTCCTCTGGGGTTCACTGAGGCTATATCTAATATGGCAAAATAAAACAATTTACAACTAATACTTTCTTGCAGATGCCTCCACAGGGCATTTTTAACATCTTTCTTCTTGATGCAATAGTAATGATCATATATCTTTTGCCTTAGAGTCCTATCTGTCTTTCCTACATAGTAACAATGACAGTTGGCACACATAGCTAGGTAGACTAAATGGGTAGTCCTACAATTCCCTTTCCTAAAACATATCTCTGTCTTGGTGACATTTTCTAATTTTATACTGTAGTCTGAGCATATGTACTTGCACTGATTACATGTGCCACATTTGGTTGTACCTGTCTTAACTCTTTCATTGTTAGTTATTTGTATTTTTCTTTCAAGTTCCCACTTTAAATTATTTCCATTTCTAGATACAAATCGGGGAATGTCTCCGACTGTTTCAATAATTTTCCTGTCCATCTTTAATATGTTCCAGTTCTCTCTAATAATTATTTTTATGTCTGTGGTCCAAGGGGTATGCTGCAAGATACAAGCTCTAGTGTAATCAACATCTGCCTCTCTATTGTCAGCTTCCGAACTGTGAATGTTTACCAAAGGGCCTTTTCCTAATAGGGGTACATATTTATTGCCCCATTCTTTTGTCACATAACTAGTCACATCCTTCACTAGCCACTTGGGATATCCTCTTTGAATAAACATGTCTCCTATAATTTTCAGTTCACTAACAAAATCGTCATAGTCGGATGTCATCCTTGCAGCCCTAATACATTGTCCCTTGATTATGCTCCTTTTCTGTTTTGTGGGATGGGAACTACTATATTCTAAATATTTCCAACATTTATTTAAGTGATTGGGAAGAAGAACATATTTTTAGTAATAATAGCTATCAGTTTGTTTCATGTTACTACCGTTTTTTGGATGACATTTTTTTGATTTGGAAGGGGAATAGAAAAGAACTAGAATTATTTATGACGGATTTGAATTTAAAGAGCAATGAACTGAAATTCACATACAGTGTGGAATTGTACAAAATAGCCTACTTAGATACTCTCATTACTGTGGATCAAGGAAAGATAAAAAGTAAAATATACAGGAAAGAGACGTTCAGTAATGGCTATTTAGAATATAGTAGTTCCCATCCCACAAAACAGAAAAGGAGTATAATCAAGGGACAATGTATTAGGGCTGCAAGGATGACATCTGACTATGACGATTTTGTTAGTGAACTGAAAATTATAGGAGACATGTTTATTCAAAGAGGATATCCCAAGTGGCTAGTGAAGGATGTGACTAGTTATGTGTCAAAAGAATGGGGTAATAAATATGTACCCCTATTAGGAAAAGGCCCTTTGGTAAACATTCACAGTTCGGAAGCTGACAATAGAGAGGCAGATGTTGATTACACTAGAGCTTGTATCTTGCAGCATACCCCTTGGACCACAGACATAAAAATAATTATTAGAGAGAACTGGAACATATTAAAGATGGACAGGAAAATTATTGAAACAGTCGGAGACATTCCCCGATTTGTATCTAGAAATGGAAATAATTTAAAGTGGGAACTTGAAAGAAAAATACAAATAACTAACAATGAAAGAGTTAAGACAGGTACAACCAAATGTGGCACATGTAATCAGTGCAAGTACATATGCTCAGACTACAGTATAAAATTAGAAAATGTCACCAAGACAGAGATATGTTTTAGGAAAGGGAATTGTAGGACTACCCATTTAGTCTACCTAGCTATGTGTGCCAACTGTCATTGTTACTATGTAGGAAAGACAGATAGGACTCTAAGGCAAAAGATATATGATCATTACTATTGCATCAAGAAGAAAGATGTTAAAAATGCCCTGTGGAGGCATCTGCAAGAAAGTATTAGTTGTAAATTGTTTTATTTTGCCATATTAGATATAGCCTCAGTGAACCCCAGGGGAGGAAATGTAAGGAAAAAACTGGGAGAGTTAGAGACTAGATGGCAAATAAAATTGAATGCATCTACTCCACCAGGACTAAATGATCATATTTCTGTGAAGCCTATTTTGGCTAATAATGTTTAGGTTGGTAGAATGGGTATTCAATTACATGGGATATGTTAGAGCTTTGATTAGAGGTCAATTTGTTCAGAGTCTGACATTTTTAGTAAGGGTCATGGATTTATTCACACAAGTTCCACCAGTATAATAGGCACACATTTATAGAAATCAATGTTATTTTTATACAAATACACACTTTTTATTTTTAATATACATACATATACACATGTATTTTAATATATAAAAATATATGAATAATAAACATCACAAACATGTGCAAATGTTTTTAATGGTTAATATAATATGTGGTTTTAATTGGAGTGAGTAGCATTTTTAAATGGTAATAATGAATAGGATGCTTTTACTGCACTGGCACTTTAAAATGTTCTGAAATGGACTAATTAACTATTTAATTAGTTGATTAAGAAATCTGTATATATTGTTAGCCAAAGGGCAGTCATTTGTTCTGAAGAAGTCTAGATATGGTTAGATGAAAGCGCTTAACAAAATTTAATAAAGACGAAATATATTCTTTAATTCAACACTGATTCATAGCATCTTGATTCCATCTACAGGGAAATTGTTTTTGGTTTTGTATAAAGTTTCACCAAAAGAATAATCCTCAGGAGGAGAGGCTGAAGGAAAGGAATCTTCAGCATCAGAATCCTCATAAGGAGGAAAGGAACAATTGTGCTCAAGGGAAGAAGCAGAAGAAACAGAAATTTGGTCTGAAGAATCATAATCGGACTGTAATCTAGGCTTTTTGTCAGGAGGGGGATGAGAATCCCTGATCATAGATAACAAATCTTCAGCCATCCTAAGCATCTGCCTTTGAGGCCTAGGACCCTGATCAAAAGGCGTCTGTGCTTGCCATTTCTTTTTAGCTGGAGCCGTAGTCATTATCTTAGAGTGCAAAACTGAATCCATATTTACATGAAGCTGTGAAGGCCTGAAAACTCCCTCAGAAGCTGGTACCTGCCTACCGGCTCCAGACCCAACTGAGGGAGTAGTATCCGAAGGTCCATTCCCTGGCAATACTGAAGGCCCCATCAGCTCCACACCAGAGTTGGTACAGGCAGTTGGTTCAAAAGAGGCGGACGACAGGGGCTGCAAAGGTGCCTCACTGACGACCGACGAACCAGCAACTGGCAATAACTGAGTAATATCATCTGCTTTGTACCTCAGAGGCCTGTCTTTATCTTTGCACCTCTTACACACACCAGAAGCCGGAAAAGAATCCGAAGACGTATTATAATTAAACTTTTTGCCAAAATAGTAGAAGGCAAAGTTGTACCTGCGCCTAATAGTATGCTGATTAAATCTAGCACAAAACTCACAATTAGCAATGTCGTGGTCAGGCCCCAGGCAGGGAATACAATAAGAGTGAAAATCCCTATGAGGTATTTGTTTCCCACAAGAAATACAATTATTAACTTCTTCTGACATCTGACTGGAACAAGAAAAAGTCCTCCCCAATGGGGTACTTATCTTAAAATACGAAAAATCCTGGAAGTAAATCCAAAAACAGACCAGCATCAGTGAACTGCTCAGGGCACCGCGCGGCAAGAAAGACTGGGGTAA